>NW_019173284.1:515554-557270 GCF_001773325.1 Penicillium arizonense | reverse complement strand
GGGTCGGAATCCAGGACGAGAACATTAGTCAAGGATAGGGGATATCGTGATTAGAAAGGGAAAAAAACACGAGCACAGAAAGCAAAAACAAAAAACGGGCAATGCAGTTCCGTCCGTCCAGAGCGTAATTGATGGATATTTGATTATTGGAGGATTATTGCGGGTAGCTGACGGATGTGGTCTCTGGAAGCCGTAGCCGGGTTTGAGATCAGCGGACGGGACAAGGTCGGGCGAGGATGACCTTGTCAAGGAGGTCCAGAGGGTCGATCCTAAAGGTGATGGCGACATTACTCACGTTGCGGGTACACCGGTCCGCTCTGGTAGGGAGAGTGAGGGTAGTTTGGAGGGTATGCCATCTGTCCGTTCTGATAGACCATGCCACCACCAGGGGGGCCGCCGTATTGACCCGGAACCTGGCTGTCCGCAGGCTGGTATCCGATGGGAGGGAGTTGAGGACGGACGCCACTGCCATAGGCAGGTGGCTGTCCATGGGAGGGGTCCGAAGGGTTGGGAGCCTCGACCTGGTTGGCCTGAGCAGCCTGGGCGGCAGCGCGCTCACGCTCCTCAACGGCCTTGCGCTGAGCCTCCTCTTCCTTCTTGCGAGCTTTCCATTCCTTGCGGATCTCCTTGAATTCTAAAAGAAAGATGGTCAGCAGTGAACTTGGTAGATGAGAAATGACCAACGTGGACATAGCGTTGGACAAGATCGGAACTAGTGGGTGACAGGTGCTAGGGCCGGCGGAAAGGGATAGAGGCAAGCTTAACCTCACGCCGTCGGCCACGCTACTGCGGGCCCCGCGGCGTCTAGTGTAACTCACTAGCGTCCACGCGGCCGGCGCTAACCCGATCCAGCCATTTGCGACAAAAGATCGAAGATCTCAGTCGTATCGACCACTACTCATCCAGCAAAGGAAATGAAAAACCTACCTTCAGGAGTGCGCTTCGCGCCGTGCGACTGCATAGTCACATGTGCATTCAAATGGTTCAGAGTACCATATGCCTTCTCACAGCCCTGCCATCCACATTTGTACATGCGCTCGATTTCCTCGTAGCGACGACGGGGACGCTTGTGCTGCTGCGCACCAGGAATTGGGACGAACGAGTAAACCTAAGAAGAAAATCAAAGAATCAGCTTTGGTTCAATCGCAAAAGATTCAAAACCAAGCCCCAATCGCTGAACAGCGACTTGGGCGACAAGCGCTGTTTTTGGCGATCCCTGGGAGGGCGACGTGCAATCCAAAGAAAAACTGCCGAGTCGAGCCCAGAGGTGTCCAAGGACAACAGTGAATGAACACAATACGAAGCCTTCAGAAAACCACCCCCCTAGGGATCATCAAAAACATACCTGTCCAGGGCGCGGCCCTGCAGTTGCGGCAACAGGGGAGGCGGAACCAACCGTTGTAGCGGGAGAGGCGTAAGGACCGGGCAATCCATGATGCTGTTGTCCATAGCTGTGAGGCCAGTCCGGGCGCGCGTACATCTGGTGAGGGGGCGGCGGGTGGCCCTGGTACTGAGCCATCTCGTGCCCCTGAGGCTGGTAGGGAGAGTAGGGAGGAGGATAGGTGGGGCTGTTGGCCGGAAGGGAAGGATCTATAGGAACGGGCGCGTCAGACTTAACGATCGGACTGCGCGGGCCCGTAGGCAGGTTGAACGGACTTGTTGCTTGAGCCATACCTGCCGCGCCACCGGGTTGAGAGTTGGGGGCGTAGGATTGGGGTGGGCGGTGGAGGTAGTCCTGGTGGTAGGCAGGGGAGCGGGCGGTGGGCGGAGGGTTCAGACCGTAGTCCGACTGAGGGGTGTTTGACGACGAAATATTAGGTCGCACTTCAGGTTGTGGCGTGTAGGTCGGGCGGACCTCAGGTTGCGGGGTGTAGTGAGCACTAGCAGCAGCAGAAGTTTGGTCTGCGATTGTTAGGTGTGTGCTCGAGGTAGGTATCTGTCAGGATGCGAACCTGGCTGTGCGTACTCGGAAGCGGGTCGGGTGTCCATATAATAGATTCGCGCGCAAACAGGTTGAATCTAAGGATGTTCCGCGTTCTGTGTGGAGACGCGTCGACATAACAATGAGTTCAAGTTCGGGGAAATTGACGAGTCGGACAGACACGTTTCAAGCAAGGGACGGGATACTAGGTTGCCACGTTGGAATCGTGGCTGAGAACGTACCTGGAAGTTATAGCAAACAGAAACAGAGACCTGGAAAAAAGAAAAAAGAGTAAAGTTGGAAGTTCAAGATGCTTAATCTTAGTTCGCTTTTAGGATGCCTTGCAGGTGGCGGTAAGCACGAGGCACCGGGAAAACAGACTAGTGTATAGAAGAAGAAAAAAGTTCAGTCCGCGACTTGGAGCGACCTAAAAGGTGAGACGATTAGGAGAATGGGATCCGTGGTGGACCCCGGTGGAGTAGGTAATTTTGGTTATCGAGACGAAATATTACCTGCTTTTTACATTTACTTCTTGATATTAGTGGGAAAATGTAGAAATATGCAGAATCATACATCCCAAATGGTTTGATCTCGGACCATTCGCTATTTCCAGATGTTTCCCCCTTTCCCCTCCCCATGACGGGCTAAGCTTTCCATGTATGATAACACCTTTGGGGGGGAGTGATTTTTTACTCTTGAGAAAAAAGCGGAACCAGGGGGGAGTAAAAAAAAAAGTGGCAACAGGATTCTTTCTTCCCCTTTCCTTGCGATAAAAATTAGATTGAAGCAATTCATGGTGGTTGATATAGACATCAAGTGTTGTTGCTCTAAAGGCTAGGTTCCCTTCCTTAGTCTACCCGCGAGAGAACCTAGCGTACGTGGGTACCAAGATGTCAGAGAGGGGGAGCCAGGGGAGAGCGAAAAAGAGGGAAGACTAAGGCAAAAGGGGGTGTAGCGCAGGTCGGGGGGGGAAAAGACCTCGGGAAGAGGCTAGTGTGGAAATGTATCCAATAGGAAAAAAGGAGATGGGACAAAGTGGATCAAGTGGAGACTGGAGAAGCTCGGTGGTTGGGTTTGACCTCCTTGGGATTAGTGCAAAAGTTAGAGGTTCAAAGCCGCGGTTGTAGCCGGTAGCTTGGACCATGTAGAAGTTTCCCAGCACAAATTGTGTACAAAAGTCCGTACTGTATGAGTATAGCCAAGACTTACAGCGTAAAGTCTAATGTGAAGACAGGCTATCTCCTTATAAAAACATTAGGTGACATCCGATCTGGCAAAAATCGATTGCAACATCCATTCCCACCATGGGCCAATATTCGATCGGAGACAGATAATAATAGCCCCATGCCAAGGCAGAATAGGGGGCATTTCCCAGCGGGATTTCCGTGGAACTCGCCCAGTCCGCTGATTGGCCACCCATCTCCTAATCACATCGTCTTACGAGCGGAGACTCGGCGGCTCTCCGGTATATTAGGTTACACTGTTATAACTTTTCTTTGAGCCTGAACAAAGGGCGACTCTGATAGGGAGAAAACGGACAAGCAAAGCTCCTCTTCTCGGAGTTGTCACTGTCACTGTCACTGTCTCTGTCTCTGCAACGTGATTGGCGCCAGATCTCACTCCGCAGACGGAACCTGTTCCTCCACTGCCGGTGAGGAAAACTTGCCTTTAATTGCTCAATTTACACCTGACACAGCTATACTCCGTAACGTCAACACCATTCAAGATTCCATCCTTGTCCATACCATCAGACAAATGGGACCATGGACATGCACATGCACATGGTCATGCACATATATCCATGGGATATAGTACATGTAAACACGGTCGGCGCATCACGGTACCGTGCTTATCTCAAAGATCACAGTGGAGAGGCGGCGGACTCCGCCAACAACACAGTGCGGGAGATCCGGAGTCGAGCAAGCATATCAAATTCATATTGCGCGCCAATCATTGGACGCCGCAGCCGCTCGGTATCTGGACAGTATTGTCGTAACGGGTCAACACCTTTCGGGTGATCTGAATTTGGACCCAGTCTCCAGTTTTCATGTCCTGGCACTGTCATAGAGCTCCGCGGGAGTGCATGTGCATGTAGCGTGTAAGTTAGCGTTAGCGTGTAGCGTGTAGCACGTCGATCGAATTAGAACTGGCTTTGGATGAGCTTGGCTATAACTGGTTTCTTTATTTCTCGTATTTTTATTTCTGCTTCTGTTACCTATTCTGATTGTGTTGCTATGAGGCGCTTGCTTTCCAAAGATAAGATGAAAAAGAAAAAGTGAGAGATTAAATGTCTCATTCCCAGGCTACCTGCAGGCGTTCATGTCACTTGATGCACGTGGGTCCATGCAACTCGAGTATCCATACATAAGTTACTCCGTTCTCCGTATCTCAAGGATGCTAAACGCGTGACTAATGAATAACAAGCTGGTTCCCACAACGGGGTCGAGCCGGCTATTCTCCGGTGTTTTTCCAGCTCTCCCCAATGGCTTGGCTGTAATTTCCTTCCCCGGAGAGCCATAGTCCGGTTTCTTTTACGGGTAGCCCTTCGTTGGCGATCCTAACCCGGCTGTCACTCTTGGCTGTAACTGAGAAAACTTCTAGTTACCTATGATTTTGCCGGGAGACACTCTCAAGACAACTGCTCCCATATAGCGCTAACCCGGTATGTGCAGTAGCGTATTAACGCCCCACAACTTGCCGAGTTCTCAAAAAATACGCAATTTCCCAACTCCACTGGTGGCCAGTGCGGTACTGGGAGGAGTTGGGCTACGCCGCACATAGTAAGTCTTACCCGCTAATGCTTCGGCAGATCGCGTTAACCTGATCAGCCCCCAGATGATGATCCCTCGGCCGTTTGGTAGCGGTTTGTTTCTCGGGAAGTGTGGAATATAGGAAGATCCAAGCAATCTCGGTTAGAGGATATGTTACTTGTTACCTGTATTGGTATCATTAGAGACCAATGGATGCGACTAAACCATACAGGGATCTAACTTTGTCGGACAGGGGTCTAAGCATTGCCAATTCAAACCTTTATATCAGGTCTTGATCCATCCAGCAATATATGGATGTGTTGTTATTACGTTATTTTGTATTCATTTCCTGTCTCTTTATCCAAATAAATACCTATAACAATACATGGCACATGGTGAAGCCTAACCCCTATATGAAGCCCTGAGCGCCCAATCTGCCGAGCAGAGTTACATTTTCCATGCATATTCTTCGTCTGCTCTAGACTTACAAAAAAGAGAAAGGGGCCCAAGCCCATGTGAACCTAAACTTGCTTTTTCTTACACGAGGGGCAACTTTGTCTTCTCTTAGCGTATGGCAGGTGTCCTTCCCGTTGGCCGCGGCACGGAACAATTCTCGTTTATTTTATTTATTGATTTTTTACGTTCGATTTGGATCTGGACCACTGCGTACATGTCCCGTTTTATACTTTGCTCCGACGTGCATCGTCGGATATCACGTCTTTACTGGTCTTGGTATGGCGTCTTTAAGGCGTCGGGGGCGCTTATGCAGATTATGGAGAATGAATCCTTTGCTAGATTTGGCGCTAGTCTTGTGTTGGGTTTTACTGCATGTCGCTGTCTTAGGTTGTTTTTGTCGTTATGCGTTAGTCGTATTTTGGGGGGGCTAAGGTGACTTGGGATACTTGGGACGTTGTTATGCATGCACCTGCACTGCAGTGATGCTGTTGATTTTCTATCGGGCCGGATGCATGAATTTTATAAGCAATTTGATTTGATAGTATCGCGCTGGGTGACTATTTATAAGGTTTGTTCTTACCGGTAGCTCGGAGAGAACGCCGATGTCTCTCGGTAGTCGTCCCCAAATCATTCAAGAGAAATTTAGACACGTGGCTCTTCCTAAAAGTGCATTATGATAATGCAATGCTCGTGATGACAGACTATTTTTATTGCTAGGTAGAACTTGTATTTAAAAAAAAATGTACATGTTAGTTGCAGAGACACAACCGCAAAAATATATACAAGTGTGTACACTATAAAAACAGGGAAAAGCAATGATCAACCCCCGCAGACTCCCAATTAACCTCAACATTAGTCTCAGCCTATCCCTAGAGCTTGTTATAGCCTGAAACACTAAACGAAATCCACTGGTAACCTCATAGTGGGCCAGGTAAGCCTAAAGCTTGACCATTAAGCTAAGCACAAGCAACGATCTGGTTGCAAATCGGAGCCCTAGGGAAATAGCTTACGGGACTAAGGGAAAGCATTGACACCGCTTGATAGATCACACTTAGGTCGAATCTGGTAAGGTCTATAAGGCTGGGTAAACGTTGGTACCTAATATCTAGCCCCACCTACGTCTAATAGATCTTCCCACCAAGGGTGGATTGATAGTAAAGTAATATCAACCCCTATATACCAATGAATGTGGCATGATATTACTCACACGGCGTGGTAGTAGTGACACGGTAATAGACTTTCTTGATATGTCTCGGTGCCTACGCCTTATTAAGACACGTCTGGCCATCCTTGGTTGTTTGCTTACAAGGAGGATTCAAAGCCCACAGTGAAACGCAGTAGTAGGTGAACTGAGCCAAACTCTAGTTCTTCTGCTTCTGTGCGACAGACTTCTAGGCCAGTTAGGAGGGTTTCCATCTATAAACCGGATGTAATTTGACTAACAGTAACAAAGGTGGGACCAAGCTCTATCCAAAAATGAGTCCTTGTTCCCACTTAGACATACCTCTTATATAAATTCCTTTGAGATCCACTGTTTCCTAGGTGCCTCGAGACTAAGCAGTCATAGAGTGATACCCTAGTATCCTTCCCCTTATGGCTAAGGAAAACAGGATGGGCTCTATCCAAAGGATCCTAATCTAGGAAATTCTTTTCAATCATTCTTTCAGAACCTAAGCTAGCTAATAAAACCGACAACCAAATAACCGACGGAAAAATTGGTTCCGTCAACCCTAGAGAATTACCCCGGAGCATCGAATAATTGCGGGGTTAGAGAAGCTAGAGATCTATATAACTTTGTCCATAGCTAGAAAACGCCGACTCCAAGTAAAACGGCCCCAATCAATATCCAATTCCAGCCATACTGATCATCTCAATGCTTCAGTTAACTACATATGCCCTAGCGGCAATCTCGAGTATCCCACTCGCCCTGGCCGGCCCTCTATCAAAACCGACAACCAAATTTGACTGGTCATCAACCAAAGCTGTGTGAGTACGAGACAAAAGTTAACAAGCAAAATGATAACCTAACATGAGATCGAAGGATTGCATTTGGTGATTCCTACACCTATGTCCAGGGAACTCAGGGCCGCCAGAACTATAGTTTCATTGGAGATCAATTCAACTTTGCCTATGGTACGGAAACTCTGCTTTCTAATAAGATAGTTCAGAATCAGGTAAGTAGATAATGCTTTACCCAGTCCCACTTGAACCGATAAGTGATACGAACCCTTGATATATAGACCGGAACCGCAGAAGGCGGACCAAACTGGATCGAATATCTCACAAATTGCGGCGTCAAAGAAGGCCTGACCTCCCCGACAAGTTGCAAGAAACAGCTCTGGGACTTTGCATTCGCAGGTGCCGATATCTCAACCGATTAGTAAGTTCAAATGCGCACTTCCACGCACCCCAGTACCTTGACATCAGATATCAAATCCCAAGCCGGTTTAAACCCGCTCAAACATGCAAACAAAAGTAAGAACAAGCTGATACCAAACTGACACAAAACAGCACACCCCTCCACCACAACTACACTCTCTCCCTCGAAAATCAGATAACCCAGTTCAAACAATACGGCCACACAGCCCTCTCAAAGAACAAACAAACCGCCAACCCAAAGCACGTCCTTGTAGCAATTTGGATAGGAATAAACGACATAAACGACAGCGCAAAATACGAAGTGCCTTCCTTCCGCGAATTCTACAAAACCCTCACAGAAACCCTCTTCGCCTCCGTAGAAACCCTCTACGACCTCGGCTACAGGAAATACCTCTTCCTAAACCTACCGCCCTTAGACCGGACACCGGGAAACCAAGCAAAGAGCAATCCAAGCCCGAATGCCACGCAGGTTGCGTGGTATAATGAGGCTTTAGCGGCGCAGGCGTGTGTTTTTGGGCAAGGGCATGGGGATGTGGAGGTTGAGGTTTTTGATGCTCATGCCCGGTTGGCTGGGATGCTTGATTCGCCGGCAAGGTATGGGATTGCTAATACTACTGGGTTTTGTGCTGGGTATGATCAGCCTGATGTTGGGGTTGAGTATTTGAAGTACGGGTGTCCTGTGCCGTTGGATGAGTATTTTTGGTTTAATTCGGGGCATTTGACTAGCCATGTGCATCGGGTTTTGGCTGGGGAGTTGGAGGCCTGGTTGGAGGGTAGATAGACTGAGGGTCAGAAGGGAAATGAAAGGGAGAGGCCAACATATCCTTCCTAGTTTGAACGTCTACGGAAGAGGACAGGTTTGGAAATAATCATTATTACAGAATGAATCTGATTCACAGACTCCCGCGAGCTCTGTGATATGAACTTTTAATCAACATGTATGATTTGTCGCAAGAAACCAAGCCTTAGGTAGTAAAGCTGAGGTCCGAGAACATGAAAGGCTCCCGAGTCTGGAACCGATAAAACAAGTAAAACTGTCTATGACATCGAAAACGCCGCCCGAACCGAATTACGCAGGAAATCGAAGAAAAAAAGAGTCTACCGGGACAAGACAATACAAGCTCGTCGGAAGGCGAGGCATCTACCAGCGACGGTTGCCGCCGACGCTACCAGCGTTGGAGCCTGTGAAGCCACCACCACCGCGACCACGGCCACCCCAGCCTCCACGGCCACGGCCACCCCAGCGACCACCGCCGCCACCGCCGCCGCCGTAGCGGACCATCTCGGCAAGACGAGGATCAATCTGCTGCTTAGCCTCAGTAAGGATGGTGACCAAGTCACGAGCCTGCTTAGAATCTGCGAAAAGAGTTAGCAATTGCACCATGGTCAAGACATGATATTGACTTACTGTCAGTCGTGAAGAAGGTGATGGCGGTACCGGTGGCACCGGCACGACCAGTACGACCAATACGGTGAACGTAGTCCTCCGAGTTGTTGGGGTAGTCATAGTTGAGCACGTGAGTAATGTCGCGCACATCTTTTCAAGAGAGGGTTCGTTAGCAAACACAGAACATTAGTGGGGTTATAGATGAGGATGGCCATAAAGGACCCTTTCTCAGTCGTGCAGGACTTGATGCGTCACTGCTCTCTTCATGAGCCTCCTTGGAAAATCCGAAAGGAAGGGAGTCCATGGGAAGGTGGTGTAATCGTGGTCCTAGAGTAACCTTGGAAATGCAGCCTTCAACAGTTCAAGAACAGCGTTGAGGTGTGAAAAAAAACCCCGACTCTCCTACAAGTCTGTCACACAAGAAATGGAGAATCAAAGTCAGGCCTGGAATGCCTGCTGCTGTGCTGCACTGTGAGTCCAAGGTCCTCCTGGTATGAGAACCAGTTAGGATGACCAGATGTGCCTGGACAAGGCGTTTACACCGAATTACTTCGAGAGAGTTGAGCATCGTGCCATTGTCATCACACAATTTGGAACACGGGTGAGTTTTCTCAAGGGCCCCAAGGGGGGAGAAACAGGGGAGGGGGGAATAGGAAAGGGGGATGCAATTTGTTCATACCGATACCACGGGAAGCCACATCAGTGGCCACCATGATGGGGCTCTTGCCCTGCTTGAACTCATTCAAGACCCAGTCACGCTCGTTCTGCTGCTTGTCACCGTGGATGGCTGGAGAGAAGGTTAGTACGGAATATATATGCACCGGTTGCGTAGAAAACTTACAAAGCGCGGGCCATCCGTCCTGGCGTAGGAAACGGGTAATCTCGTCAGCGATACGCTTGGTACCAGTGAAAATGAGACACTTGTTGGAACGGTTCTCCATGATCTTCTCAAGGTGCTTGATCATCTTGTCGCGCTTCTCGAAGTCCGAAACGACCTCAACAATTTGGTGAATGCGGTGGTTAGCGGAGAGGTCCATGGAACCAACGTTGACCTGAATGTAGTCATTCAGGAAATCAGAGGCCAGCTGGCGGACCTCCTTGGGCCAGGTAGCGGACCACATGCAAGTCTGACGGTCAGGGCGAATCTGGCCAATGATCTTGCGAATTTGGGGCTCGAAACCCATGTCAAGCATACGATCAGCCTCGTCAAGAACGAGGTAAGTAACACGACGAAGGTTGGTACGGCCAGCCTCGAGCATGTCGATGAGACGACCAGGGGTGGCAATGCAAACCTCAACACCACGGGAGAGGTCACGAATCTGAGGACCCTTGGGAACACCACCGTAGACACAGGTGTTGCGAATGCGAGAGGACTTGCCGAACTTGGTGATCTCAGCCTGAATCTGGACAGCCAATTCACGAGTGGGAGCCAGGACGAGGACAATGGGACCGTCACCGGGAGCAAGAAGAGGCTGAGCGTTGATGTGCACAATGGCGGGAAGACAGTAACTCAAAGTCTTTCCGGAACCAGTCTCGGCAATACCGACGACATCACGACCGGAGAGGGCCATGGGCCAGCCCTGGGACTGGATAGCAGTGGGCTTCTCGAAACCCTGAGCTTTGACCTCAGAGAGAACGTACTGGGGGAAGCCAGCCTCATCGAAAGTCTCAACGGGACGGGGAACGTTGGTACCCTGAACAGCCATGGCCTTCTCCTTGCGGAAGGCCAGAATCTCTTCTTCAGAGCGCTCGCTAACATCGGGGTGCTCCTTATAGAAAGACTTCTCGAACTTGGGAAGAGTGTTCATATCTGAAAGGTTAGCAAACGACAAAGTGAGAAAAAAAGTGAGAACTTACCCCAGTCTTGCGTCTTCAGGCCAGCGCCGAGGTTGGACATGCGGTCACCGCCGGCACCACCGCCGAAACCACCGCCGCCTCCGTAACCACCACCGCCGCCGCCGTAGCCACCTCCACGGCCACCACCGTAACCACCACCGCCGCCACCACCGTAGCCACCTCCACCGTTGGAGTAACCGTTGTCACCTCCGCGAGAGCTGGAAAATGGGAGTCAGCAACTTTCTGATTTTTCTTTGAAGTAATGTAGTGCCTGTTTTCCGGAAGACTAGAGTCCCGGACAACCGGGACCATAAACTCCCAACTCAGCTTCCAAAGCCGCCAGTGACAAAGGTAGGCTCAAAGCCATTTCACTCGTCAACAGCGTCAAGGATCTGGAAAGAGCACACGGAGAAACAAGCCCCGAGGACAGCCTGATGGAAAAACTTACCGGTAGGAGTTGTCGCGCGAGTAGCCGCCACCACCGTACGACATGATGAATTCTGTGAGGATGAAGGTGGAATAGAAAGAGAGAGGGGAAGAAGATCCAAAGTAAACAGAAGATCAAGAGAGGGGGATGAAGAAAAAAAGAAGGATGGATGAGAGGAAGAAACTGCCAGGGGAGAAGGCGCGAGAAAAAAGTTGTTATCGGAGACGAATGGGGCCTAGCGTACTTGCAGTTTCTTTTTTTTTTGCGCCTTCCATTTCACGTGATAAGTCTGGATCGGGACGTAACCGCCTGCCTAATCGGGACAAATTAGAGTTGAATGCTGACTAATTGAATGCTGATTGGTGCGGTGAATTGCGGTAGAATCAGCCATGGATTGGAAGGGGCAAAGAGGCAAATCTCTTGATGGCAAATCAAGGGTGATAGGAGAACATGATCGTAAGGATGATCTGGAATGATTGTGATTAATTACTAAGAAACTCATGTGGAAGATGAGATGAAAAATGGGAACGATTTACAGTTGAAAAGTATAGGAAATTTTATAGATAAATGTTGGGATGAAAAGCGCATGGAAGCTGGATGGAAGCTTGATCAAAACAGATCGGACAATGAGGGCTGAAAGATCACAGGGTATAGAGGGTTAGATAGGCCGTAGTCAAGTCGATTCTCCGAAATCACAAGGAAGTAAATAGGTGGAAATGGTCTTGTGGACACGGCGAAGGAAGAATAGCCAGCCCCTTCAATAAGTAGGAAGAAGCATTTCGTTTTGGCAGATTTACCACCAAACTGTAACAAGTTACAGGAAAAGAAACCACAAGCCTCTCATATGTCTATCTACTCCTTACCCCCAAGGCCCATGTCCCAGAAACAGATCTCCAACTCCGTAGCCCGGATGAAGATCTGGACCAGCTCTTCCATGCGACTAGGTGAGACCAGTTTCATGTGATCCTCCAGCAATGCTATAATATAAAATGATTCAGTCACTGTTTCACTCGTCAGTCATGAGCCAACTTACCTGAACCCAGTCGTACAGCCCCGGTGTAGTCCTCAGCAACATAGTTTTCAATCCATTTCCAGTACCGGTTGCCTTCTCGGATAGTGCCTTCTTCCGTGTACAGTCTTCGTGCAATAGCACCGTATCCGATCAAGCAGGGCGCGAGGGCCATTTGGAGGGCTAGCCAGTCTTCGGATTGGCCGACATCCAGGATGTATCGGCTGTATGCAGTGCAGGCTATTGTTTCGGGGGTTAATTGTCTGGGATTGGTCAAAGAGGTAGAGGAGCTTACCGATGGTTTCGGGATGACGTTCCATCTCCTGCTTTGAAAGACCGAAGGAGGCGCAGTAGTCAATGTGCAAGGCCATTTCCCGCTGGATGTGCAGGACGATTTGGGCGGACTGGCGTGTAAATTAGATTGGGTCCACGAGATGTATTGAATTACATACTGCTGCTATTGAGTCCATGCTTTTCGCTTTGTATGAAGCCAGTGCATTACTGCGGGCAAATTGGACCTGCAGAGTTGAGCTTTGTTAACGAAGAGGCCTTTCAAAAGTACATAGAAAGTGTGATCTTACCAGGTAAAGATAATCCTGGACGAGGTACGCCTTGAATCGTTCGATGGGCAGGGTACCCTGGCCCATACCCTCCACAAATTCGTGAAGAGTGAACTTTTCCCATACTTGCTTCACATCAGGGCGGTCAAGGACGTACTCAAGGAACCGGCCACTGTATGAAAAATTGTCAGAAAGCCTTATCAATCGTTCACAAAGGCGGTCACATACGGCGCAAATGGCATAGTATAAATAGAGTGGAAATGGTTGATAGGTCCACTTCCTTTACCCAGGTCAGTGCTGGTTTTGATACCAACCTCAACGAACCGAACAGCACCGCGAACTGCTCTGATCATGTCCTTCCCTGAAGCAAGATTTGCAGCGATTGCCGATGCAAGCGAGCAACCTGTGCCATGTGTGTTCTTGGAGACCAGGAACTCTGTCTCAAACAAGGTGGCCGTGGTCCCATCAAAGAGAATATCCACGACAGTGGTTGCGTCCTTCGGGTCTTGAGGTATCTTCTTATCTTTAGTCAGAGGAAGATGTCCACCCTTAAGAAGGACTGCCTTAGGACCCAGGGAGCATATCTTCTTGGCGAGCTCAATCAGCCCTTCCAGATCTGTTGGCTCGGATGTTTCCGCCCCAGCATCCTTCAATAGCAGCAGGGCTTCGGGAATGTTAGGCGTCAGAACTGTAGTCAAGGGAAGCAGCTTTGTTCGTAATTCCTTGATAGCTTTCTCTGGCAACAATTGAGAACCACTGGTGGAAATCATGACCTATTTATCGTGGTCAGCCTACACGGAATATCGAACAGTCAATCGAGCATACCGGGTCGAGAACAATAGCAGGGACTTTGTGAGTTTGCAATGTTTCCGCGATGACATCAATCGTCTCTGCAGATGAAAGCATGCCTATCCAGCTCATCAGTGTTGCTCTCTTTAAAAAATGCTTCGGTTTGACTTACCCAATTTAACTACATCAGCACCAACATCCTCCAGACCAGCATTGATCTGCTTTCTGACAAATTCCGAGGGGACGACGAAAATATCTTGCACACCCAGTGTGTTTTGTGCCGTCAACCCAGTTGTGGCAGTGAGGGCATAGACACCATGGGCTGCAAGGACCCTTTGATCTGCTTCGAGGCCACTAAAAGATGTTAGAAATCTTTCTGCATAGAAAGTAAATCAAGATAGAGATATAAGGTCAATCATCGGGTTGAGGCGAATTGATAGGGTACTGCTATTTTACCCTTTCGGACTTCGCGTGGGGTCAGGGTAGACTTACGCGCCACCAGAGCTATCAGATCCAGCAATGACCAGAACCCTTTTGACCGACATGATGCAGAGAACCAATCAAAATCGAAGAGGGAGAAGTTACGGAGGAAGAGGTGAAGCACGCCGGAGTGGGGTGGAAGAATTGGAGATAAGATAAGAGATATCAAAATACAAAATGTCTACTTGCGATGAGCCGAGCTTTTGGGCCCCGATGAGCCCAGGTGTAGTCACAATGTAGCAAAGAGAAGTTAAAGTTGAAGAGGAAAGAAAACCTGAATTATGCAAATTTGTCGTAATGCTTGCCCAGACCCCATCCTATTTACATCCAAATCATAATTGAAGCATTTATTGTAACATGAAGCGAAAGAGACCATCCATCTCTACCCATTGGCGTCCACACTTCTTCAAGTAGCTGTCGACAACACCCTTGATCGTACCGAATCGTATCCGGTTGAATTCTACAAGGGCGGCGATGCTGTCCTTCTTCTCTCCTGTCTCCTTCTCCGCTGCACTCTTAGCCTTGTCAACGTCCCAAAGACCCGCAAAGTATAGGAGCTGGTTGTAGATCTCCTTCTCTGAGTACTCATAAGACATGCGACCGAGACAGCCTTCTGCTCGACCACGAGGACCGAGACAGCGATGTCCATACACGCTGATCTGGCGTGTGCGGTTTCCACATGATGAGTCGTCGCAAGCTAACCACCCTTCATAGTATCGTGAGGTTTGTTCACGGATCTGGTTCTCCAGCTGAGCGACAATGGTCAAGACTGAGAAGGGTTTCTGGCAGCTCTGGTTGGGGCAAACAATTCCGTGGGAGGTGCACATGTGCGACGAAGTCACCAGACCCTCAAATACCGACTGTTCTTTGCAGAATCGGCATCTCAAGTTGAATCGTGTGGAATCGGCAAAGCGGACGGAATCCGGAATTTGGGATTCGAGTGGGAAGATCTCGGCATTTTGCTGGCTGTTCGAACTGGAGGTGTGGATTTGGTACTTGCGAGTATCAAGGCCCAAGCACTCAGCAAGGCGGACGGCGTCGGTTCCAGGGATTGGAGCGCAGAGACGCTCAATAGGGGGGAAGATTTGTTTGAGGATGTAGAACTCGACGTCTGGCTTGAGGCCCGAGTCGGTCTTCAGAACGTCCTGCGGGCTGTATGATCGTTTAGCAGGCGGCAGAGACGAGGTTTCCGAGTCTCCGTTGGTCACAATGTATGATATGACGTCGTTGGGCCGAACATTTTTGCCCCTGGCAATGTCACGAAGAGCGACTTGCGCTGGGGGCATACTCTCCTTGTTAGGGTACTCCTGGGGTCGTTTCGAAAGTTTCTGTCAAAGAGTTAGCAGAATGAGCGGAGCAGTTCTGGGCTTCATTACGAACCGTGTAGATCACGTATTTCTGGACAGGAATGGTGTACTCCTTCATTCTGTCCGCAAGTTCGCGCAGGTACTCGTGAACTTTGTTGAGGACGACTTCCTGATCCTCGCCAGACAGAATCTCTTTGAGAAGCTTGGACGAAACCTCCTTTGAAAGGGCACAGTATTCACGTCGCTTCATATCAAGGCCCTTGACTTCAAGTTTCTCGACATACTTGCCATCTATCTCGGTCAAGTTGACAGCAGCGTACTTCTTTTTGGCGTGTAGCAGGAGACGGCGGAAGACATTGTCGATGTCGATCTCCAGAAGTCGATAGCGCTCGTTGACTGCTTTCTTGAACTCGTCCCCAACTTTGAGAGCGTCGCTCATATTGTCCATGTTGGTGTTGATCATTACCGAATCAGTATCGCCATAAATGACTCGCAATTGCTGACTTTCCGCCAGTTCCTTGGTGTTTCTCAGAATTTCACGTCCCTTGAAGGTGGTGAGCATAGCCAGGGGCCGGGCATAGAAGCGACTCTGTGTGTATCCCAAGCATCCGTACATGGAGTTCGCAGTCAGCTTGAAGGCCATTTGTTTTGTGTCCCACAAAGCCAGTTGCTCGGGCGTGGCTCGCTTGTCTTTCATCAACTTCTTCACTTCGCGTCGACGACCAACCAACGTTGCGATCAGCCGAGGTAGCACACCTTGGTCCTGGTCCGAAGAGGGAATATCTGGTACTTTTTCTTCATTCTCGTTTTCGGTCTGCTTGTTTGGTTAGAACGAAGGTATGAGATTAGGGTGAGGTCCAAGCTTACCGAGGCTGTCCGGTCCACTGTGGTGAAACAAATGTTGTACTCTTGAATGATACTGGGGTACAGACTGTTGAAATCCATAACCAGGACAAACCGGTCGTAGAGGCCTTTCTCGGGCTCAAATACAAGACCACCCTTGAATTTGTCCTTCTTTTTCTTGTCGACCGCCTCGTCCTCGTCGCCATCCTGCATTATCTTCTCCTCTGCCTTCTGAAGACGAGAAGAATACTTGTCGGGGCAAATGTACTTGTTCCTATGGAACTCATGGAGCAGAATGTACTCATTTCGTTCTGCACGTGTACCGCTAAGTGTGCGTGCCCATGAGTTACCAGCGATGTTAGTCAGAACCTTTGTGAGCGGCAGCATTTGAAGACGCAGAACCAATGCCGCAATGAAGTATGTATCCGTATCACAATGATTGACGAAATTCATGAGGCCTTCTTTTGTGGTTGCCCAAGTCTTCAATGCTGCCTCGGTATCCAGTTCCTGTCGCACGTTGCCTTGGCCCAGGTAAAGCTGGCACATTTCAGTTAGACTCCACGATTGGCATTTCGTCATGAGAGACTACCTAATGTCAGCGTTGCCTTGTAATAAATTTGTAGGAGCCATTACCTTGCCCATATCGTTGGCTACGTCACACATCAATCTTCCGGCAATCAACTGCCTTTCCGCAAAGAAGTTGCCGCCCTTGTTGAAGTTCTTAGGCCAATCTCCGCGCCTAAGTCGACCAATACGGTGCCACCCCGGTGTCTTCTTCTCACGCATTCGGCTGAGCAGAATACCTAAGTCGACATCCTGCAGCTGGTGACCCATGATGACATCCGGATCCATTTTCTCAAACAAGGCTAGGAACTTGCTGAGCAAGAACTGCTCGGTCCTCTCCAGAATCACAGTACCGCGTTGTTGCTTTGCTTCGGTTTCGAAGTGCATTGGATATGAACCACTAGCAGGTCGCATAACAGTGAATGTCTTGCAGGGAATTTTCTCTGGGGAAGTAGTATCAGTGAGAGATATGTCCTCATACACTCTAGCACTCGCCACCAAAATCTCCTGCTTGTTTTCTTTGACATTGAGCTGCGTACGGAAAGCGAGACTCATGAATGTCAAAGGCGGGGTGTCCATACTCTCCGAGTCCGGAACGGGGCTGATTAGTGCTGGTTTGGTGGCCTGGCATTCAAACTTGCACCACGATGCATTGGTGACTGCGGCGAAGTCGGCCTCCTCAATTTTGAGCCAGCATGGGCCCATGATGTTCTTCCAGAGAACGAACTGCTCAAAAAGGGAGGTGTTGGTACCGAAGACGTTGGAAAAGGTCTCCCCTTTTGTTTCCATCGGCAACGCAGCTTTATCGTAAGGATAGAGTAGCTTAAGATACTGTGCCTCCTTCGGGACACCGGGCATTTCGAATGCGTACTTCCGCGTGCATTCTTTGATCTTATGCATGCCGACCTTGAGCTTGGACATCATCTCGTCGACTTCGGTGTAGACGTCTTGCATGTCAACCTCCTCTTCAGTCGCGCGTCCATGCTTGTGTCTGTGTTCCCGAGGAAGAAAGTAGAGTTTTCGCAGAATATTGTCAATCTTGACGAACGCACTGGTGTAGGATCCATTCTGTTTGTTCTTCACCTTTCCAAACAAGCACAGACTGCCATTAACTTCCGTGTAGTCCAACCAGAAGATGCGCAGGCTACCGTCCTCTTCAACTACATCTTGAGCACGCAGTTTTCCGAAGGAACGCATTTCCGGGGCTGGGCTGCTGAGAACGTTCAACTTGCTCCGCACATCATTCCAAGACGGATCCATGACTTCCGGCATAGTCTTGACTGGAGATGAACTAGCCGGTTCCGAGACGGCTTCATTCTTGATCTTCGGGGGCGGTCGGCTTCCAGTCATGTTGATGCTTTCCGTCTTGACGCCAGAGTCACCCGTGACTTCCGCGACATCCATGAGGTCAATGTCATCATCCTCCGGTTGCTCGGCCTTGACTGGGACGATGTTCCTGCGCTCTACTGCCTTACTAATTGGAGATGAGGGCAGAATATCACTCATGGGAACATCATCGTCGTCTGGCATCGGGAGGGGGCCGTCGTCGAGGTCATCAGAGTGTAGTGCTTGGTCCTTCATTGGTGAGCTTGGCATGTCATTTTCGTCTCGTGGGTGAGCCTTCTCGCGGCGACGCTTTTCGGACAAGGGCGGGGAGAGAACGCGAACTTTGCGTCGGGCCTCTGACTTCACAATATTTCTAGTGGGGGCTTTGTTCGATACGACGTTGGTGTCCACCTCTCCGAGTAGGTCGGCCATGAATGCATCATCCTCGGCAGTGGCAACAGGCTAGGAGCACTGTCAGAAAGATTACTTTTGATGTAATGTGCAAGGCGCACTCACCTTGGGTTTGGGTGCGGAAGACGTAGCTTGTCCACTGTTGAAGTACCTGGAGATGCCTTTGTCCATTTTCTCCTTTTTCTGCTGTTCTTCCTCGCGCTTTCTCTTAGCAGCCTTGCCTCGTCCGGGTAATTCGTCGCTCTCATCGCTGGCGTAGTCCACTGTTTGTTCATTCCACACTTCGCGGCCATCATCTGCATAACCGGCACCATTATCGTCGACGACAAAATCGTCTTGGTCGAGGCGGTTGCGGATGACCTTTTTGTAACCATCATCATCGACTTCATCGTAAATGTCGCCCTGGTCTTCGATCTCGTATGTTGAAATTCGTTTCTTTCCTGAGGCGCGAAGAGCCCTCAGCTCAGCTAGCCTGTCCTGGGCAGAAGGCATGTTTATAGTATTGGAGACCACTGCCCATAAATCAGAATTGGGAGACAGAAACCTGGATTGGGATGACAATCCTTGCGGGGAAAGGGAGGACGAAAGGAGAGTCGCGCATTTGATTCAGGCGCGTGGACGCGTTGTATCGCGTCCGCGGCCTTTAATTAGATTATATCAGCAAATCAATTATCCTTAGAGCCTCAGGCATAATATATGCCTGAGGTGTCAATAATGAATGTAAGGAAGCTCGGTGCTTCGGAAAAACTAAAGTGCGATATCCTCCCGGAGTAATTCTTACCCAGCACAAGTCCGGACTATCTTTTATCCGAATATACCGCGCGATTGTCGCCTCAGGCGCCAACTTTGAGCCCTAACGACATAGACACTTCACCTGTTTTATCCACCAACCGCTATGGGTGCAAGGGAACCCTTTCACCCCATATTGCTTCCTAGTGCTGTTATATGGTTGTTTCAGGAATTCTGGCACAGGGATCCATAGTACATTCATTTTATAGTAGGTATGCATCTCTCGTTTGGCGCCGGATAGTGACATAGCGGGTCACTGTGGAACAGTTTACATTAAGATAAAGTCCTGAATTATGTTAGGATGAAAACCAAAGCTACAATGAATTTGATACCAAGTTCAACATAGAACGTAGATATGGTCAAACCCTGGAGATAAGACCCAAGCGCCCACACCGACGGGTTGTTGAACGCTGGACCAATGTAGTTTGTCCAAATAGCGCATTTCACGTACAGGACAGCGATGTATAACCAGGTATGCATGAGCAGGTATAACTCAGAAACATGGGGGATATCCATTATAAGCCCAAAGCCGAACATACCTGACGATAGATGAGCTTGACTCTTCTGGTTTGGTCAAATGCTCGTACTTCGCTAACACTATGGTGATTTCTAGCCATGTATGAGGGGCATTCCTCTTCATGGGAATGGAAGGACTTGGCTATATGGCCATTCCACCGTGCGATGCTGTGGTTCGTTTACAATCATGATGCTTTCTATGTCAAAGCCATCTTTTCGGTATGGGCGGAGTTCACCATCGTAGATAATCGGGTTGGCAGTAGCCAAGGAGGTAGACTGTACTGTAACTGCGTAAAATACTAGAATTACCACTCCAAATTGTTGTCCTTGTTGAGTAATTTGCTGTTGACTCGTCGCCGTCGGTGGTTTCACGATCTTTCGTCAACCTCTTGCGATGCACCATCCACGTCCCCACGAACCCACGCATGTTTAACCCATTCATTCTCTCCTCTCCCCGACCTTCAAGATATTATCGAAGGTTCTTTCGAAGCCACCGCTATCAATCGCATGACTTCGACGTTTCAGACGAAAAGTCATCCTCCGGTCTACTGCATACTTCCTGCACCTTGAACTTGAGGCTTTTGGAGCGATTGGCCGACCCTATACCATACCAGCACACAGTCTCACCTGCTTGGCGTCTGGTATCAAGAAGATAAGTTCTCTGATAAAGTCCCCACTGCATCTTACTGCCTCACTGAAGCTCGAGGATAGCATTTCTAGAGCACATTTCCCGATACCGCGTCTTCGTCGCGCTTCAGCCACAACCAGATAAACCGACATGGATCCAATGAGTACAAAAGACGATCTACTCTACGATGACTTGGTATTACCTTTCGGTTGTCGGTTCTTGAGATGAAAACCAAGTTGGTGTTGAGGGATCATACATCCTATACCCGACCGGACGAGGGCTACCCATCCAATCCACACATCGTGTCATCAGTTCATGGGCTAACTTCTGGAACTACATCTCTAGGCTGGCCGATCTTGTGCTGCTATAGGAATCCTCGAGACACCGCTAAGACCCGACATACGATTACACTGGTGATGAACGACATAATCCCAAGTTGATGGATCGAGACCTTCTCTCCATATGGCACACTGGATTGATGGACTGGCTCACCGATATTGAAACGTTCTTTATACACTAAGACCTTTCGAATTGGTCCACCTTCGTGGGCCAACATGATGGCTGGAAAGAGCATTTTAACTGATACGACTACGTTCATTGTTCGTCGAATCCAGGTATGTCCTATCATCCTTACTTTACGATCCATCTGGTGGGTACACTGATTTGCGATTCTTATCACCCACGTTCTTTTCCTTGCTCGTCGTCGATGATGAAACGTTCTATACACTATGAGCTTTTGAATTGGTCCACCTTCGTGGGCCAACATGATGCCTGGAAAGAACATCTGAGGCGACAACACTATTTACAGTGATTCCTTTTCCCAAAGCCAGGTATGTCCCCTCATCCCATCCATCTGTTAATACACTGATTTGCACGTCGATGATGAAACGTTCTATACACTATGAGCTTTTGATTGGTCCACCTTCGTGGACCGACATGATGCCTGGAAAGAACATCTGAGACGATAGCATTAATTACAGTGATTCCTTTTCCCAATCCCAGGTATGTCCCCTCATCCTATTCGTCTGTCAATACACTGATTTGCACGTCGATGAAGAAACGTATTGAATTTGGGACTGTTATACTGACACTTTTTTTCCAAATCATTAGTCTTCGCCTGTGCAGGTTATCACGACTCGGTGCCTCATTGCCACATTCGTTACACTTTATGGTAAGTGCAACTCCTCCATGAGACTGCCCCAGCCTTCTATGATGACTCCTTCGAAAAGAACAATCCGAGGAACAGAGTCCCCTATTACATGGGTGGACTCTCGACCGATGCTGATTTCCCTACTACTTCACATCTGATCCCTTTTTTCCTCCAATATCAAACATCCCAGCACAATGATTTCAAGATTATGCTGGCCTCTCTCAATTCTAGGGTTTTCTTCGCTTTCACAGGTTATCACGTCATGCACTACGCTCGCTACACTTTATGGTAAGTGCAACTCCTCCATGAGACTGCCCCAGCCTTCTATGATGACTCCTTCGAAAGAACAATCCGAGGAACAGAGTCCCCTATTACATGGGTGGACTCTCGACCGATGCTGATTCCTCTACTACTACACATCTGATCCCCTTTTCCTCCAATATCAAACATCCCAGCACAATTATTTCAAGATTATGCTGGCCTCTCTCAATTCTAGGGTTTCGCTTTCACAGGTTATCACGTCATGCACTACGCTCGCTGCACTTTACGGTATGAGCAATTGATCCCTCGATATGGACACGAAAAACCTCTGTGATGATATGAAAACAAAAATCCGAGGAAGAGAATTCCCGATTTATATGGAGTGCACTGTCAACCGATGACGGTTTCTTTTACTACCACATTGTCTGAGAGGTTTCCAATACCAAGCCGCTTTGAACGAGTTGGAATCAGTGATATTCCTCTCTAGATTCCAGGACCTCACCTTTGCGGCGGGTTTATATGGTATACCACATTGACTACTTTCTACGGTATGAACAACTGATCCAAGCAGAAAAGCTGAAATATTCTATGATGATACCAATGTCATCCTTTTGAGGAACAGAGTCCTTGCTTATATAGCGTGGGCTCTTGGACCGATGCTGACAAACACCAAATTGCCTGATCTGTTTTGAATACCAAACCTCCAGAACACTTGCCATTCAAAATCGGTGACTGACATTTCTCTCCAACCCTAGGACTTCACTCCGCATTCGCAGGTTAACCCGAACATAATACCAGTTTCGCTGTTCTTTACGGTACGTCAGATTGATGCATGCATGTGGAATTGGATCCCCCTGGGATGAGACACCTGAAAAGAAATTTGACTCGAACCCAGTAGGGGGAGAGAATGAAATTCTCGGAACTGGCTGGAGGACTGTGATCCACCGTGGGACCCGACCAAAGATACAATTTTACTGTTTTCTGAGGGGATTGATTCAAATACAGTCATATATAGCCTCATTGAGAACCAACTGCTGATATTTCTTCTTCAACAAACGATATAGGATCACACTTCCCGGACCATGAGACGACAAGCTGGTTGCTGAGCTGGAGGGACAACTGGTGTCGGCGGTCATGGCGGCTCATTTACAACACAACGGGGCAAATATGGACACAAGAAGCTCGGAATGCAGTGCTTGAAGGAAGATCAGTGCTTGGTAGTCTGCTAAGACATAAGCTCCATTCGCACTTTCAACAACAGGTGATTTATCTCTACGAAGTATGGAATGTTTGAACAGTGGCTAATTTCAGGACATCCCAGAGAAATCAGCAGCCGTCGTCGAGGGTCGTCACGCATTTGAAGGACTGTGGAGCGCGGTTGATCTTGAGACATCTCTACTGTATATCCCTCATGTACCGAGGCTGGAATGAAGAAGCTGGAGGATGGTGCCAAGCGAAATCTCATTTTCTGGTGCTAATACTACTTTGCTATGATGTACTGAAAAAGTGGCAGAGCAAGCTTCTCAAGTTAGGGCTCGAATCGATTCTGCTGCATTTGACCGGTGACGGATTCTACCACGCATTATGTGATAATGCCACGGCGGTGTAGATCTGCTACCTATACTTCCTCACCAGTGGCTAGGTGCAACTCAGACTAAGGTGTAGCTGGAGACCTGTGCCTTTTCACTTAGACTCATGTAATGCCGTAACCGCCTGGGTAGCAACCTGCTTGCAAGATTGGGCTTTAGGATCTGTATGCACAAGACCGTCAAACCAAGGTAGAGGTTAGTTGCCTAAGAAAAGAAAAGTGATCCAAACGCCGCAATTACACTAGTTCAGAACCAGAAATAACAAGAAAGATTGAACAAGATAAAACCCAGTATCATTGAGTAGATTTTCCTGGCTATGCTAGGTATTTTTTCCAGCCGTGCAGGACAGCGCCAGTGAAAAACATAGGATATCCATCCTCAACACAGAAACCGGCACAGCAACCAGAGGCCATGTTTCCCAAAGACCTCCAGCCCGGTTCTCGGATCTCATGTACGAGCGGTCATACCGAACAGAAACCGCTCAATACACATTCCCCCGGGGATCCTCCCAATCCCCCACACAGTCCACCAAAAGAAGTCATGGAAATGAGTCGTGAGAGAAAAAAAGACATAAGACAGACACGTTCCCATTTCCTCCCAATTGTAAACTTTTCTTTTCCCTTTCGCCGCGTAATAAGGTATAAGAGAGAAGAAAAATTTAACGGTAGGACTTCTGGTAGCGGGAGCGGGCACCGCGACCACCGAACTTCTTGGGCTCGGCACGGCGGTTGTCGGCAACCAGGAGTGTGCGGTCGTACTGAGCGAGAGCCTGCTTGAGCTGGTTCTTGGAGTGCTCATCGACGTACTTCTGGTAGTAGGCGACAATGGACTTGGCGATGGCCTGACGGATGGCGTAGACCTGGGAGGTGTGACCACCACCGGAGACACGGACACGGATGTCGACACCGGCGAACTTGTCAACGCCGACGATCAGGAGGGGCTCGTAGACCTAGATTTCAAACAGTCAGTTCTCAGAACTGGTTTAAAAATTCTCCGTTGCCATTTGTTGGTTTGTGGGCGATTCGTTGCGAATCCCTTTTTTTCTTCCGGCGGCCGGGTATTGACGGAGCGAGTGTGCGTACCTTGAAGCGGAGGATCTCAGGCTGGACCAGAGAGAGGGGCTGGCCGTTGACCTTGACGAGGCCCTTGCCTTGCTGTAAAAACACTCAGCATGTTGTCCAATTGAAATGCGTAACCCCCATATCGCGCAATCCGTTGTTCGTAGACCCTTTCGAAAATTCCATGTCGACTCCCAATTCTCTTCTTCCATAATAACTCTCCATGATCCCTTCCAGGTTTTCCGAAACAACGTGTTGACATCGAGGAGGGGGTAGAGGCGTCTTCATACCTTGCAGTGGGCGACAGCGGTGGCTATTGAAAATTGAATGTCAGCGCACAGATTCCAGATGACCTGGCATCGAAAAATTAGAGCTTACCCGTCTTCTTCTTGCCGAAGCATTGCACACTCGGGACGGAAGCCATGGTGGATGAAATGGCCCTTGTTGTCGACGGGGAGGGGAGTGTGTTGTCGTGGGAGATGGAAAAAGAGATCACTTGAATTCCCATACACACTGATTTGCCCTTCGGTGCGGGTTTCGCTTAGTGTGCGGCCGCTAAGACCGCTTTAGGTTTAGCTCGGCACGAGACTTAGGGCTTGGTCACATGACCCGGAGAACTTCGTCGGGCTGGGGAACAACAGTAACGTGAGAGGCCGATCAGATCAAGCGTTGAATCTCGGCCAGACTTGGGTGTTGGGTCTATCTTGTTGCTGTGATACTAAAGCGGCTATCCCGCTTCATTACTTGTTCCACTTTTACCTATCCCGACCCCTTATTACACCCTCCGTCATCTCAGCAAAATGTCGCAACTCGTCGGCAAGGTAAGTAGCTTCAATGCGGAGTCTGCCGGACCACCGCGCATGTCCGCAATCATATCAATGGACCCAATTCTAATCTTTGACACGATAGACACGTCTTGCTTACTCGCGCGCGTGGCACTATGTCGACGCCGGCACGGATGAACGCTCCCTGGGCCGGCTCGCCTCGTCCATCGCCCTCGTCCTGATGGGCAAGAACAAGCCTATCTACGACCCCTCGACAGACTGTGGTGACTACGTTGTGGTTGCCGGATGCCATGACCTCAAGACAACAGGAAAGAAGCGCTTCCAGAAGAAGTACTATACTCACACGACGCGGCCGGGTAGCTTGAAGAGCATGACGATGGATCAGATGTTCGCTAAATGGGGTGGTGGTGAAGTGCTGCGTCGGGCTGTGAAGGGTATGCTTCCCAAGAACCGTCTGCAGGACTCTCGCTTGGCCCGTCTGAAGAGTAAGTGCCGGTTCCTGGTGGATAGACTTGTGGAGATGTACCCATTGTCCTCTCTGACGATGGACAACACCCTCTACTCAATCCATGTCCCCCTGTTATGAGTCTCAACTAAAATACTCGTGCAGCTTTCGAAGGTCTCGCCCACCCCTACAAGGAGAACATCGTCAAGTTCGGCAACAAATCGACCATGATCGGCGCCATGCCCGAGGTGCAAGAAGCCTTCAAGGCCGCCAAGCCCACCGAGCCCACCGCATAGAGCATAAATTTCTCTCCTTCTCCTGTTACCATTATCGTCATTTACAACGCGACCTCAACCGGGTCCGCGCGTGCCTGTATTCTATTCTGCGATGTTATGATCCAACCGCAAAAGCGCATGGGTTCGGAGTCCACCTGGGATATTGCTTTTGATTTACCATCTACTCTACCGTTGGCTTGGCCTCGGGCTTTTCTTTTCATTCTCTCCAGCCTGCAGTTTCCTTGAATTGGAATGTACTTATAGCACATACAATACTACATACTAAATAAGTTATTACGGGAAACAACTTGGAAGCGAAACGAAGTAACTTTGTGATGTACCAGATTGGATTTGAGATAGGGAGTCGGTATCCCAGAGGTATAAGAGGATGAGATATATGTACAAGAGAGGGGAAAAAAAAGTCATGCATGTCAGAGCTCGCCGACAGTCCAAATCTAGCATCTACAGCTTAGCCTTCTGGCCAGCTCGGGCAACGGTGCACTTGATAAGACCATTGGGGTTAGACTGAGGAGCATAAACCTCGGCATCCTTGCCAGTGTTCTTGAGGCCCTTGTGCCAAGAGAGATCTATAAGCGCAACGATTAGTCCAGAACCCCAAAGCCTGAAGCAAGCAGGAAAGAAAGCAGTCAGGAAACGTACCAATCTCGAAGTAGTGCTTGTTAGGCAGCGAATACTCAACAGTCTCAAGCAAAGGCGCAGCAGCAAGAATCTGCTCGCCCATCTTGTACATGGTAGCCTGAACACTGGCACTGACGTCCTCAGCGAAAGTCTTGAGGGTAATCTTGCGCGCAGCCTCATAGGCAGCATTGAACTTGCCAACGTCGGCCTTGACCTCCGCCACATTGGCGAACTGGCGCCACTGCCAGTTGGCAGCAACATCAGTGCTGAGAATCCGGTCCCAGGTCTCCTTGAGAGTAGTGTACTCATCACGGAGGAAACCCCAGAACTGGGAACCGGTGCTCTTCAGCACGGTCAAGCCCTTGATCGCGGAGTTAATGGAAATACCCTTGCCCTCGACAACATCGACTTGCACATCGCGGGTCTCGGCGCCGGGCTGGATGAACGAGTGGGCGTGCGGCTTGCCGTCGACGTCCATGCGCTCCCAGCGGTGGGTGATGATGTTGACGTGGGCGGCGTGGATGTGGTTGTACTTCTCGATGAAGTGTGTTCCCAGGATGGAGCCGAACAGTTCGGGGGGTGTGACGGGGTTCTGGCGGGCTGTGATGTAGATGGTGTTCTTGATCGAGTCGGTTGCGACGATCACGCTGTTATCGGCCTTAGTGTAGCTGCGGAGATGGGTTAGTTGTGTGTTTGATAAGGGTTAAGAAGGTGCTACTTACGAGGTCTCGATATCGCCTTCAAGCAGGACGCAGACGGTCATCTCCACGACTGTCTGAATGCCGGTCTTTGCATCGCGCTCCACCTTGAGCACGCGGACATTGTCCTTGCCGTAGCGGGCTGGTCCCAATGCGCTCATTTTGAGATAAGGGTAGGATAGAAAGTTTAAGTAGGTTGAAAGTAGAGGGTAATGCAAAGCTGAAAGAGAAAATGTGATTATCGCAAGCAGATACGCCAACTATTTAAATCACATCGCCATCGGGCACCTCCGATGACCGCGGATGGCCGTTCTCCACTCCCGATCTTATCGCTCAACTGCTCCTCTCATATCGCAACTGAGTATGGCCTGACATACAGGTCTGGCCTGCAATTCCCGCCAATAACTTCCAATCTCACACCAAAGACAACATGAACAAAAGCAAAAACGTAAGTCCATCCCCAGACTCTCGGCCCAGCCCGAACATCTCAAGATCGACACGAACCCATCAACATTCCACGACCGGAATCCGAACTTCCGACGCCCGAATGCATACAGTAAGGTGTACTCCGTATATTCCTCTCTACAGTCCACAGCAAACCCCGTTAAATCCCACACTCCAAATCCCTCGCTGACGGGATCTTGACTCGCCTATACCGGGATCTACCCATGGACGCTGCTCTCCACTTGTCAGCCTGTTCGGTTTCGGCGACCTCCACTGCGGATCGAGCCTGCGCGGAGAGCTGCGATCGTAGCATGGATGTGTTCACTTGTTACTGACGGATAATATGGTTTTACTGTCCCTTACTACGCATGGTCATGCCTTTGTTGTACAGTGCGGAGGATATGTCATGGTTTGCTTATTGACTTGTGCTTTTATTGTTGGGGTTGTTCTTTTTGGTCTTTTTGGATATACGCTCTACAGATATTTCGAGTTAGCAATATGTATACACTATTCATGCTTCCGTTACATGGGCGGATGAACTATCTCGCTGTATACGTTGCTTGTGTCTGGAGTTTAGGTGTGTCGCCGTATTTACCACTGGACTATCGTCTCTCCAATAACAGTGACAGGTCTTTTTTTGTGGAAAGTATTTCTTATATATATTCAATACCATTTGGTCAAAAGGTATAGACAGAGGCTCAACACCACAGGGTACGACAAGCGACATTCAAGGCGAAAAGCCGTGGCCGACACACCCTGTCACAGCATATGCAGACATCCACTGCGCCAACCAATCCAATACTCTACATGAATACGGCACGAGTTACCAAGAACCCCCTTCCCCTCCAGCAAACTGACAATACCCCCCGAGACTTCTCATGCAACCAGCCAAGGTATTGAGCATATACTGTAGTAGTAGCAAAGAAGGGGCGCCTGACAAAAGCAAAATTCAGTGGCGGGGTTTCATGCACTGGAGATCATGCGAGACTTGTTTAAACCACAAGCTGGTCAAGGCTGAGATAACAAGAATCAGAGCTAATGGAGATATGCGCGTGGTTCATTATCATAGAATTCAAGACCTAAAGCACATAGAAACTAATTTCATTTAACTGGCGAAAAAAAAAGCCAAAAGCAAGAAGTATAGCCGAGCAATAACAGCCCCCAGCTAAAATCACAACCATCGAATCGGAAGCTGAGGTGTGCTCCAAACCCCGGTGCATAGAGTTAGTAGCGTCATGCACGCAACGACTATCTGACGACGTCTGTATGTAGTGCGCATATCATCACTCTAAGCAGAAATGAGAATATTCCGCGATTGGAGGGAGAGTCGAAATGGAGTCGTGGGCGAAGGTCCGCGAGATTCTACATGGGGACTCGGCTGACGGTTGGTTTTTCTTTGTTGGACAAAGAGCCACTTCGCGTTTCGGTGTCTGTCATGTATTTACCTGTCGTTCTTTGTGGGTTTTGACTTGGTTTAGATGACATAGCTGAGCAGGGCTGAGTTGTCATTTTTGCAAGAACAAAAGTTGTCTGTGTTGAACTTGCTTGCAGGCATCTCCCTCTGTTTTTGGTTTCTGAGCCTTGTTGTTCGTCTTGATATCAACATGTTCATGTGGGTTCTACCAAGTTCTAAGAAGGGACCCGGGGAAACGCGTCAACCATGGCTGCTGAAACTGCGTTCGTCGACAACGTTCATCATTGGCGCTGTCTGGATGTCCACTTTCTCGGTATGTGACTTGCATAGAGTTATCAAGCCGTGACTGACTTTGATTGGAATGGAAGGAGTTCCTGCTATACGCCATGGTAAGTGTGCCTTCTTCCCTCGAGAAGGATGAGAACCATAATCAATGTTTAACAGATTGTCCCCGTCATGCCGACAGCACTCGTAACCCGAGCCGGAGTCGAGTATAGCCACCGTAAGTCCTGTCCTAGATTCAAAGATAGATGCCCACAGATCGCATACTCACACCGGAACAGGCGAATACTGGGTCAGCGTACTACTCATGTGCGAAGCCGGGGCATCCCTAATTCTCTGTCCATTATTCGGATACTTAGTGGACCGCGGGCGCACACGACGACTGCCATTCATATGTGCGCTGATCCTATTAGTTGGATGTATGCTGATCCTGCAACTGGCACGTTCCGTGGCCGTGTTTGTGGTAGCACGTCTAGTCCAAGGAATCGCAGGTGCGTTAGTAGTAGTAGCTTCTTTCGCTTTGATTGGCGATGCCGTGCCGCAGTATCGTCTTGGTCAGACGATTGGGTACCTAGGCTCTGCAATTGCGTCTGGTTTCTTGCTGGGTCCGTTCCTTGGGGGGATTGTTTATAATGCTGGTGGGTATGACGCTGTTTTTTGGTTTGCGTATCCCATTCTTGGCGTTGATATGGTTATGCGGTTGGCTTTGGTTGAGAAGAAGGTAGCTGCTGAGTGGACTGGGCCGAATGGGGACGTCGAGTCGGAACAGCGCAATCACGCTGCAGTACCGTGTGAGCCAGTGGCTGTTCCCAGGAAGAGAGGATGGATTATTTTGAAGATGCTCAAGCAGCGCCGAGTCTTGATTTCTTCGGGGGCGTTGTTTGTCCAGGGACTGTTGCTCTCTGCTTTTGATGCGGTACATTGCAGATTAGATGTTGACCATGACAGCTTGCTGACTACAGCAGACACTTCCCGTCTTCGTGGAGACGACATTTGGCTGGAATTCTCTTGGCATGGGTCTGATCTTCCTCCCAATGGCAGTTCCAGCCTTCTTCGAGCCCTTGTTTGGTGAGTACCGCGTCGGTCTCACGAAATGCATTCACTGATGCTGCCCGCTAGGCTTCATCACCGACCGATTAGGTGCGCGCTTCGTATCTTTCGGCTGCTTCGTAGCTCTCTCGCCCACCCTCATCTGTCTCCGATTTGTTGAGAAGAACTCCACTGGGCAGATTGCGCTGCTCGTGGTGTTGCTGTTCCTCACGGGTATCTTCACCCACGCCTGCGCACCAGCCATGTACGTCGAGACCCAGCTAGCCCTCACTGTCATGGAGGCCAATAATCCAGGCGTACTGGGCCCCAAAGGTGCTGTGGCGCAGGGATTCGGACTGCAGAGTATGTGCCAATTTGCGGGTGTGTTCTTCGGTCCGCTCTGGGGTGGATTCGTGGAGTATCGATGGGGGTGGGGCGCGATGACGGGCACATTGGGAGTTTTGGTGGCTTTGACTGCGATTCCAATATTGTGGTTGGGGGAGAGAGTTAATGAAGAAGCAAGGTGAGGTTACTCGGTAGGCAGCACTTAAGGTCTGTTCCACTGTTCGGTTGGACTATCCCAATCAGGCAACTCATCGGCAGTGATCCACTGCCCTTTTTGGTCTCTCGATCGGTTGACTTCATCTGTCTTCTCTTTATTTTAACTACATTTGACATTGGTCTCTCCTGCTACATAAATAGCGAGTGATTGGGCTCTGTTCATGACCATGTCTCTTCAACTTCTACGACACGCTCCAAAGCTAGCGACCGCCGTAAGTCTCATACTTCTGTACTCTTTGATATGCATGTGATCTGACTCTATCAAGAGCTCGCGACTATCACTTCAACTTTCCAGAGCCTCATTCTCCAACTTCACTCACTTCAAACATACTACCACCACAATGCCACCAACCAACAAAACCTGGCACATCCAACAACGAGCTAAAACCCAAGCAACAACCCAAAAATACACCTGCCCAGCAGAAACAACTCCCCACCTAGCAACCCTCCTAAGCTTCCCATCCCGCCGTTCCCTCCTCCCAGAACTACACGAGAAAACAAGCACCGAAATAATAAACCTAGCAAAAACAATTGCAACCTTCGAACCAGTCCGCCTACACGTGCGCCCAGAAGACCTACTCCACGCCCAATCCCTCTTAAATGCGCACCAGAACCCCAAAACCGCATATCCAATAACCCTAATCCCAGCCCCAACAAACCACGTCTGGATCCGCGACACAGGCCCGGTTTACGTGCGCGGCACACACGACAACACCCGCTACGCAATCGACTTCCAATTCTGCGAATGGGGCCACAAAACCGGTGAAAGAATCTACGGCAGTAGCGCCTCGCCCGCAGCAGCACTAGCGCTAGAACGCACGCCGGCGTACGCCGACTGGCCTGTTATGGACGAAGCAGCCATGGCCGAGAATACGAATTTCGCGCGGGCAGTGCTAGATCTGGAAAACGAGGCTGTGGCTGCGCAATTGCCAGACGCGAGTCCTGAGCCTGTTACCCGTGTCTCGACACATATCCGGCTTGAAGGTGGGGGTATTGAGATTGATGGGGAGGGGACGTTTATGGCGACGGAGAGTAGCATCGTTGGTCCCGCGCGGAATCCGGGTTTATCGCGGTCTGAGATCGAGGGGGAATTGAGTCGGTTGCTTAGTGTTACTAAGTTTATTTGGTTCCCTGGGCGTGTTGGGTTGGATGTTACGGATGTGCATATTGATGCCGAGGCGAGGTTTGTTCGGCCTGGGGTTGTTGTTGTTTGTCGGCCGCATGAGAGTGCGGAAAAGGTGCATTGGGAGGTCTATGAGGAGATTCGGGAGGTTTTGAGGGATTCTGTTGATGCGCGTGGGCGCAAGATTGAGGTCCATGATGTTGTTGAGCCGGATCCCAGGTTTGTGAAGGGGGATTTGCCTGGTGAGGAGGCTGCGCCGGCGGCTTCTTATGTCAATTTTTATTTTGCGAATGGGGGGTTGGTTATGCCTGCTTTTGGAGATGCGGTTGCTGATGAGAGGGCTTTTGAGTTGATGAAGAGTCTTGTTCCTGAGAGAGTTGTTAAGCAGGTTGCTGTTAATGCGTTGCCGAGGACTGGGGGTGTGTTGCATTGTGTTACGCAGCAAGTGCTGTAATTTTAGACAGTTATTGTATCCAAATTGGATGATAAGATGTTGTATTGCTTTGAGCTAGCCGATAAACCAGCAATATATGCGTATAAACCACTCGGTAACTTCAAATAGCATGTAACATTGATATTGGCAATGACCTGATATCGAAATCCATGCGCTTTTGGTCAGGCTTTGCATTGCAGGCAAAAGAGAGAAAATAAAGAGGTAAAGAAATCACCCAAATCATAAGTCATGTAAGAAATCGTGTAATGTATGTCTTTTTTGGGGCTTCGTTTGTACCAGCAAAGGCAATAGAAAGAAGCCAGTCCCCAACCATCCAGAGACCCAGAGAAGAACGCCGTTCCCGGTGACGCCCGGTGAATGCCAAACGCCACACGAATGAATCATAAAAGAAGGCACAAGCACAAGCATGAAAATCGTAAATATCAAGTCCCACCACTGTGGTCCAGGGTGCAGTTTCGTATCGAGTTGAATCAGAGGCATAACAGAGGCAGAAGTAAAGTAGAAGCAATCCCAGTATCATCACAGGCTCAACTGATCAATGCTCCCAACCCTTCCACTCCCCCCAAGCCGCCCGCCACCCTTGGTAACCATACCAAGGCGGTAAAACCGCTCTTCACCAGCCGGTGTCCGCCCCCCAATATACCACTTCTCAGGCCCAATAGCATCACGGAACCCACCGGAGCCACTGGAACTATCACTGCCACGACGCTGGCGATCAGCCGGGCCCCGGTTGATCGGAATAGGGGTGGACGAAGCCGGAGTCGTCGGCGGCGAGGAAGGAAGTGAGGAATCGGCTTGGGCAGTTGCATGGTGGTAGTGATGGGCTGGGTGATGGGCTGGGGTCGGGGCGGGTCCTTGTACGGGCCCCGCTGTGCCAGTCGCTGATGCGGATGTCGATGAGGAGTGGGTATGGTGGTTGTGGCGCGAATGGTGAGAAGCCGAGCCTGAGCCTGAGCCGCTTGAAGATGAGCCCGCTGCTTGCGCTGAGTTGGCGGCTTTTGTGGCGATGGCGCGGGCGCTCTGGGAGATTTGGGCTGTGGAGAGGGATGAGGTGCCGCCGCTACCCACGGGCTGAGATGTTGCTTTGTAGGTTGACTGGGCGCGAAAGGCGGCCAGGAAGTTGGCCAGGAATGGGCGGTTGGTTGACATGATGTGTTCACCTAGATGTGTGAATCTGGAGAGATCCAGGGAGATATTGAAAAGGTGGAGAAATGAATGAGGGAAGATCCCGACTTCTACCTTGTAAGTTCCCGAACCCGTAGGCGCTCCAATCACAGCCGTTGTTTTATGCCCATGACGTCGCAATGGGAATTTCCGGAGTTGTTGACTGCTGACTTCGTTTCTTTTTTAATGTCTTTTTCGTTGGGCATCTCATACAGAGGACCTCTGTTTTTGGTGTTCATTTATAGCTACTAGGCTCTCTAAGCCTGCAGGATACCAGGTGCATAGTATGTCGCGACAATCAGTACCACATTGAATGCTTGGCCAGTTCTACTGTAGTAGATATGTCTTATCTCTAACCACATGGATATACTAGCTATGCACGCACTGGCACTTGACTTCACCCAGTCTTCTATAAAGCATAGTAGAGGTACCTTAGACGAAGTATACCTCGGATGTACGGATAGGACCGGGCACACGGTTGCTTGGCTACGGACACAAGGATGTAAACAAAGCAGGGGCCTAAGACAATCCGTGAAGAGAACAAGTGAAGCTATTTTCAGCCCCATGGTCATCTGTCTTGCATGTATAGTCGTGCCACTGCTGAAGATGCGCCAGTGAGGCCATTCCAAATGCAACCCGTCTTCCATAGACAGTTGGATCGAGTTCCTGCCGTGGTTGTCCTGTTCCTCTCGAAGAAAAAGCAGTTAAGCCATGCCAAACCTGATGCTAATCTATGCATCTTCCAAGAACGGTTTTTCTATTCTCTTACCTTCGTCGTCACACTGCCGCCGAAGAAGAGGCAGTCAAGCCATTTCCAGCCCGGAGGTCATGCATCTATATACAGTCATCCCATACCTAGAGAAGAACTACTGAGTTCATTCTTACCCTGACCGCAATCTTTCTATCTTCTAAAGATAGAAGTGCCATTCTCCTGCCTTTGCTGTCCTGCTCATCGTTGTAACGCGTATGATTCCTTTTCCACCTATTTCTCTGTGTGTACGTCTCGGCCGCGGGGTGTCTTCGGGGAACTCGACAGTCTGGGACCTCATAGGAGTGTAGTGGAATTATTAGTGAAAGCCCTAAGATGTTCGAGAGAGAGTCTCGCTGGTGATCCAGCTCGTGAGCTCGTAGATTGTAGGATTCCCTAAATGATGCTGGCGTGATGTTTGTTTAGCGTCTAGGCAGGTCGTGATAGTCCCTTTGGGACTCTTAACGATGGGAGCTTGCCAGGCTTCTTAGTTTCGCCTCGTGGTATCACGGGTGATCTCTGTGCTCTGGGATTGTAGTCATGCTTTTTGTTAGTGGAGGATCATCGTGGATCTCCTCGGTCATCGAGGAAGAAGTTCCCAGACAGAGAGGATACCCACTGGTGCCAACAAGGAGCTGCATTTACCTGGTCCTTGCTATTCCCTACTTGCCCGCAACACCCACGCTTATTGATTGACTCCAAGTCGCCTTGCCGCCAGGTACTTAGACCTGAGCCCATGCCAGGTTCTTAGTCACCATACCCCGGTTCCTAAGTACCTGGTATGTAGATAGGTTTATTCCAATTACAAGTCTGCCTTAGCAGATAAAGTGTGATGTAGTTTCCTGCCTTGTAGGTCCCATCTTCATGCCCACTTGCAACGCCGTTAAGCATAGACACTCGTAGCCAAATGCCCCAGAGGTGGCTATTCGAAGACGGGCCACACGTGCTGAAAATGTAGCACTCAGGATTATAGCTCCAATGCGCTAGACTACGGAGCATGGTCACCCAGGGTGAAGCTATTGCTGTGCGCCAGAGTCCAGGGACTCGATCCGTGCCGGTTACTGGCACGGCTGCCCATGAAGCACATCCCGAGGCAGTAGACAGTAATGGTATTTCTTTCCAAGGGGTTTTTGGCCATAGTAACGGTCCCAGAGCTGCCCTTCACGTAGTCAAAGCCAAGTAATCTATACCACTCGTAGCTCCGTACGTGTAATCCCAGTCTGCTGCTTTGCCTCCATCCGCTAGTACGTCCCGTGTCTCTCACCATCATTCTTCTCGTTCAGGCTACAGAATGGCACTCGTGTTCTCGTGCGGCGTCCAGGCGTGAGCTTTGGGTCCTTTGTGGCTCGGGGGCTCCTGTATGGCCTCAACATCGTAGAGTAGATCAATGTACCTTAATCTGTAGCTACATACCAGCAGCGACCTGTGAGGCAGTTTATTTTGCTATATTCTAGTCCTGTGGCCGTAGACAGGGCCCGCACAACGGCCACCAAGAACCTCGTTTGGCGAAAATCGTCTCCTGGACCGAAATCATCGCTTCGAGCCTCAAAAAGTTGTACTCTACTCTGGCTGGTCTCTACAACGTAGCCATGATGTTTTTGAAGCTCTCTGGGGTCTACAGAAGCCGTACGGGCCTGATGAAGCCCGATTCCATGCAGGGCTGCCAGGCTCCGGCAGATCGACGCGCCACGTGCCTGCGGCTCTGCACGCCAAATCTGGATCTGACCAATCAGAAGCAACCTTGCATTGGACTCGACCAATCACAATCGAGTATTTAACTATATATACCCTGCTCTTCACAACTTTCCCTTGTCTTCTTCTTCTCTTCTCCATCTCTTCTCCATCTCTGCCTTTTTTTCTCTTTTACCCTCCGCGGGACCCTCCTGGCCAGGGGGTTCCAAGGTGGTCCCACCTCAACTTCCTTTTCATCCTTCAACCTTCGAACATCTCTAATGGTTGTTCAACATCTGTCATGGTTGTCCATGTTTGTTCCATGTTTTCTTCCTTTACCTTCGTTATCTTTCAAGACTAACATGACTCTTCTTTCTTAGACTTACCTCAACTCACCTCACCTGACCGTCCTTGACTTGCATCAACACTTGACACTTGCCTTGCCTCTTCGATACTTGCCTTGCCTCTTCAATACTTGCCTTGCCTCTACATACTTGCCTTGCCTCTTCGATACTTGCCTTGCTTCTTCGACGCTCAACACATGGTACAACGACCGGGGTGGGAAAGAGGGGTCTCCGCTTTTCGTAGCGGGTGGGACTGGGTGGAAACAGGGTCTCCGTTTCTTGTAACGGGTGGGACTAGCCGGACGGACGACAAGCATCGGCACTCAACACATGGAACAACGAATGGGATATGAACAAGAGTCTCCGTTTCTTGTAACGGGTGGGATAGCAGGTTGGACATCGACGGGAATCGGCACTCAACACAAGCATCGACAGGCATCCCCACAGGCATTGGCACTCAACACTGGTATTGGCACTCAACACTGGCATAGCTAATATCAAACTCCAAGTCTCTCAGCCTCCAAGTCCAACATCAACAACCTTCTTCAGCCTTCATATACTTCAAGCTTCTTCAACCTTCATATCCTTCAACCATCATATCATTCAACCTTCTTCAACCTCCTTTGACCTTCAGCCTCCATGACCAACCTCCATGACCAACTTCCATGACCAACTTCCATGACCAACCTCCATGACTTCTCACCCACCTTGGCATCAAGGCTTCAACAACCAACACATCCAACGTCTTTCCACTTTGTTGGCTTCTGGCATCCATGGACAGGTAACGATCACTGTCTCGTGCCTCCAGTCAGTTCAACATTTGCTAACAATCAAGACCTCGCACTTCATCGAGCTAGATTCACTTCATTAATTCCTTCTTGCCTGCCTCCAACAACACCTCACAACCCACGGCTTGCCATCTTGCCTCATCTGTCAACACTTCATGACATCCATCTGACCTCGGTCCACAACAACAATCTTCATCCACCTTCCACGCTTCAGGCTCTTGCCTTTGCTCTCTTCTCTTCTCTTTCTTCTGTCATTTGCCAACACCGCTTTGACACCTCACCTCGCCTTGCCTCACGGTCTTCCATGGTCTCAACTCACAACAACATCCTTCGGTCTCAGGTCTCAAGTCTCAGGTCTCAGGTCTCAGGTCTCAAGTCTCAGGTCTCAAGTCTCAGGTCTCAGGTCTTCGGTCTTCTCATTCTTCCCCAATGTTCACCCCACTTTCTGCTTCCTGTTTTCGTGTCACCTCTATGAGAGGTCCGACTCCCATGTATTCAATCAAATGCAGCATTCATCTCCAAGTCCATCTTCTTCATCCTTCTTAGGTCTTCAACGTAATTCCTATTGTATGGTCTTGTAACTTGTAACATGCTTAAGGGTTAAAACTTCGTAATAGTTAAGACCTTACGGTAAGAGTTGTTGTACACATGGACATCCTCCTTATGGTCCTGGTAATTGTCTATTGTCTAAGCACAGCTTGCATCATTGTCTTTGCTTAGGTAGTGCTTCATCTGTATCCTTCTTTGCAGTGCAAGTTAAATAAGTGTCTTGATCTCGCTGGACCTATTACAAAGGCCCCAGGAGCTGAGGTGATTTGGGATAATTCACAAGCATAATATTCGCCATTGCTGCCCACTGCCTTGGACTCGACTGTAGACAAACCTCCTCCCGGCAAAATTCCAAGCAGCTGAACAAGACGATACTCACACTCGAAGTCATGCTTTGAACTCCACTGCACTTGACTACGGAGATACTTTCTCTCTGCAAAATCCTCGATGTCTGAGCCAGACGGTATTCACGATCCATGCTCTGTTTCTCTCAACTACACTGGACTACAGGCAGACATACCCGAGCCACTGTCCACACAATCCTAAACAACTGAGCAAGCCGGAGTATTTGAGGAAGATAGTATTCATCAATGCTCCACTGTGTACTCGATTACACTCAACTGCACACATGCCTCTTCTACCCAAAACCCTCAGGCAGCAGGTGTAGATATCAATTTAATCGGACATGGTCAAAGACAAATACATCTATGGCCATATACCAGAAAGACAAGTGGAAAGATAAGAAGGTCTATTTCTAACAGCTTTTCCCCGAGGCCCAGAAAGAAAGAAAGAAAGAAAGAAAAAGAAAAAAACACCTTAATCACACCATAATCACACCCTATCCCTATCAAACCCAAAGCACATATAATATAAACCGTGCCAAAGACCGAGAGAAGGCCAAGCGATGCACACACACCAGACGGAAGAAAAAAGGAACCCGAAGGAAAAAAAGAAGAATGATAAAATAAAAGCACATGGTGAAACTTTCAGCCAAAAGAAGGATAGAATCGACAACGGCCATCCCATAAAAAAAGAAGTAATATAAAGATAAAAGAGTAAAAAAAGCTTTTTTCTTCTTTCTGATGATCGAACACTCGCGCAAAAGATGAACACATGCCCATGTCTATAGTATGAAGACGCCGGAACAAACCACCCACCATACCGACCTGCCTCCCCAACACACACACACTCACGCACACGTACATACTCCAATGGACAATGGAGAGGAGCGAGGAGTGGGTGGGGAGGGGAAGTGTAAAGATATAAAGAACAACAACCAGAGATATCGCAAATCAGTCCCATTGAAGATGTGACATAAGGGGAGACACCCACGCCGGATGGGGGAAACAGAATCGAATGTAGAGTAGAATAAAAAAGGAGGTAGCCATCAAGGACACACGATACAAAAAACAAAACCGGAATACGGACGCCGGGGCACGGAACGCCGCTGCGAGCTTCTCGAGCGGTGGAGGGGTCGGGGGTCGAGCAGAGGCGGTTCGGATCAGGGGACTATCGTTGGCGGAATTGAGAATAGAGAATCGCGACCTGTGAATTTGCACCAGCAGAAAGCAGGTTTGGGGATGGTGGACAGTTTTGATTGAGAGGGTGGAGAGCAGAAGTCCTACCCCCGGCGTTGCAGAAGAAGAATTTGGCTCTTGTGGCTTTTTCCTTAGCTCGTTAAACGCTTTTTCAATCTCGTCTCATCTCCTTGCTTTCTGATCGAATTCACTGTCTACTGTCTCGCGGGCTGCACGGTGCCTACTGATGGTCAGTATACAACGTATTGATAGATGGTAGGAAACTTCATGACTAACCGTCACCACCCATGGTGGTCGAGGCAAGGTACAGACCGTTCATGCCGCTCTCGGGGGCAGTGGTGGCGGGGTAGTACTTGCGGTCGTGGTCGACGGGAGCGTGGATGGACTCCTGGCCCGCGGCCATGGAGTGGGGGAAAACGGGGTTGATGTAGCCATCCGAGGCGCCGTGCTGAAACATCGAATTCCAGTCAACACCAGCGGGATGTGAAGGGGGACCGGGCATCACCGGTTTGTGGTCAGGAAGGACCAGGGGCTTTACCTGTTCAAGGGGACGATCAACCGTCAGCTGCTGGCCATGGGCATCTACACCGGGCTGCATGAGGTACGGATTCTGTTTGGGCGCAGCCATCCACGAGGCTCGCGCTTGCGCCTGGCTAGCGGAGAACGCGTCGTCACCGGGACCACGGTTCATGCCGTTGACAGACTGCATCGTGAAGCCAAGCGGCTGCTGATCCGTGTAGGCTGGACGACCGGCGGCCATTCCATTGCCATTCACGGCCCCATCGAAATGCGCACCCATGACACCATTGGAGTGGGGGACAGTATTACTGACTTCATCCTGGAGCGGCTTGGGAGGGTTGGCCGCGGCAGCCGCAGCTGCTTGCTGCTGAGACCGCTTCAGATGGGCCTGGGGGTGCGACAGGTGGGTAGCACCAGTCGGGTTACCCCGACGAATCGAGCACTTTTGGAAGTGACGCTTCAAGATGTCACTGCGGGAGAAGGTGTCCTTGCACAGAACACACATGTAGGGGCGATCACCGGTGTCTGTGACGCGTTAGTCAATGCGAATTTACTATATGTCCTTCCCGAACTCACGTCTCAATAGATGGCGCTTCAGGTGCTTCGCGTGGAGGTAAGTCTTATTACAGTGCGGGCAGGGGAATTTGCCGTCAGCGTCCTTGGCGGGAATGGTGGTACTCTTCGCAGTGCCATTGACACCGTTGGTCACAGGAGTCGCGCGGCCCGGGACACTGGGCAAGATGCCACGGCGGCCCTGAGAGCCCACGACCTGCGTGCGTGGCTGTTCCTTGGCGTAGGGAGAGCCGTTCGCGCCATTCACATCAGGTGTCATTCCCCAACCCTTACCATCAGAATAGCTAAAAGCACCGGAGGGTAGACCATTGAAGTCCGGGCGACGGTCGCGTGGGGGAGCCGGAGCGATCGGCTGAGGGTAGCTTTGAGCGGTGGATGCGGGCGGGAGCACGCTCGGGGGAGGTGGGGGATACTGCTGGTGCGCCTGTGTTTGAGGGTTAGGAAGGTTTAACAGAGACGATGGCGGAAGGCTACCGACAGTCGTGTGCGGCATCATAGGGGCCGCGGAGGCCCCGTAGACATCGTGAGTTGAGGCGGGATAACGCGACAGATCCGGCCGGTACGGCTGGCCCATGTAGTGGTGCGGCGCGGGGGACTGAGGGTGATGCGGCTGCAGAGGAGGCAGCGTATGCGGCTGCGAGACCGGGTACTGCGGCTGCATCGAGTATTGTGGCATGTGCATGCTCGAGATGGGAGTCGAGGACAGAGGCGTGGAGCCTGGTGGCAGGCTGGTGGAGGGAGGACGGGAAGGGTGAGATCTGGGATCCATTGTAGAGAGAAAGATCGAGGAAAAAAGAAGTTTGTTCACGGTAACTGAATCATCGAACTCCGAAACCTGCAATCTCGAAATTTTTTTCTTTGAAGCGCAGCTCCTTGTTTGACGAAATTTTCCCTGGAGGCGGAACGAAGCAACAGATCACGGATCACGGGATATGTGAAACTCGGGACTCCACAAGATGAAGAAGAGAGAATGAGAGAAGAAGAATGCTTAATTGAAGAAGAATATCCCCACGGCAGAGAAGTGTGATTTATCCGCACGTTGTCAGCGTCGATGGTTCTGTATCCACCGAAGAAGCGGGCGTGCAAGTGGGTCTGCAGCACAAAAAAACAACTAGTCCGAGATCTGCTTCGCGTCAAGGATCAGAAATTGAAATTGGGCGATAAAAGTAGATGAAAGAAAGAGATATCCGAATAAGAAAAGTCGATAGGTCGGAGAATTGAAGAAATTGAGAATTGG
>NW_019173284.1:450300-515536 GCF_001773325.1 Penicillium arizonense | reverse complement strand
GGGGGGGAAGGAAATTTCTCAGACGGAAGACCGGGTAATAAAAAAAAAAGAACGAAAAAGACGAAAAAAGACGATCGTTCCTTCGGGAGGCAAGAGGCGACAGAGCCAAATATTGAGTCGGGGTATGGTATTACGAAAATTACACGGTTTCCGCTTTGGGAATGGCCGATCGCGGTGTCTATAACATTCGCAAGCATCTGTTACGCGGTTATTCTGCTCTACTATTACTATTCTGATGTATGCCTTTTCTAGTAGAATATTACCGCAGTCAGAAACTCAAACACTGCCCCAATTCTTAGCCTCCGATCACGGCGATATCCTCTCCCTTCCCCCATTCTCTCCATGGAACGTATGTACATATGAACATGTAGATCTAGAGATGGAGCTCCCCGAGGGTGGATTAAGATGACCCTGGCTCTTCTTTTGTTTTGGGCTCCGCAGTGGCTGACAGCCCCGCAAGTCACAGAGATCTGAGATGTAGACACTTGCGCAACTGAAAGAGATAACATCTATTCTGCATTGATCTCTCCAGCACGTCATTCCCGAGGTCCGAGAGAAGGCCCGGACACCTAAAGCTCCGGAATAGGACTCATCATGCATCCTCCCCGGCTGCAGAGAGTTCTGCTCTTGCATGCATCAACAGAGGGGGAATGGTTCTCAGACCTCGACCATCTTCCAACCTCTGTGGTTGGGGGATGTCCGACCGAGCGTAAGTAGTAACGGCACTGCATAGTTGCCCTATACGTCCCCAGGGTACCCAGGTACTTATGTACAGTACTTTATCGGAGCGCCGTAGCCGCCCTGATTCCGTTCTTAGCTCAGCTTGAGAAGGGAGAATCCAAATCACATCCGATTTCTGCCTAGAGACGGCAGGAATGTTTCCGAATTCAGGGGGTGACCCCTGATGGAAGCAGGTTTAATAAGCATCCCGAGAAAGTTTCAGACGAGAAATAGGGGGTTAAAATCATAGATTGATAAACTTAATAAACAGTGTAATCCATACCTGTGTATATGTAAATGTACATAGTTAGTACGTGGAAACGGACAAGATCTGTATTCCGGACCCAATATCCCTGCCCCTCCTTCTCCACCCCTTCGCAAGAGCTTCTCCCGCTTCGATTGTGGACCTGGACGGCTTCTACCAGGGTTCTGCAGAATATCTGACTACATATCGATGTATGTTGAATATATACGCACTACTAAGACGTCTACCGATGTATAATGTAGTAACTGTAGGAATGACCCGATTCCACACGTAACAGGCTCTCGCTTAACCTTCCACATTGTCTCACCTCGGTATGTGTGTCCTGTATTGAGTACCTGCATCTACCTCAATTTCAATACAATTCATTTCCAATTTTCAATCCGGCAAACCGTTATATCCGTGGCTTACGTCTCAATTAAATCTATTAAATGCGGTGTGTTCAATCTGGCAGGTCGATAGGACTGGGACAGAATTAGAGCACTCGGCATCAACGCCGATGTTGGCGGTATCCACTCTTCCCCCCGAAAAGGAAGGGTTTGCAAAGTACGGTGAGGCTTTTGCCGAGTTCTCTTGAATTTTTTTTAGGATCAGGGGGTCAATTGACTCAGGTACCAAGGTTATTGTTATATCCTGTTACTGGTACATGTATAATGAATATGATGAATAATGTGAACTGAACATCCCGAGGTCTAGTCTCCTGCATGACTATGCATCGGACCGGTCTTTTCTTTTTTTTTTGGTTGGAAAGCTTGGCTTGAGAAAACCCTGCCGATAGATTCGGGGCTAATAAAACTGATGTCTACAAAAGTACTTGTTGGGTTTAATAGTTAGGCTAATCCACAGTAATAAACAATAGTGGGAGACTCGAAATCGCGGAGATCATGACTGCCGAACTGGTAGGAACTCACGTGAGAACATAAAATATAATTACATACATACAAGCATGACAGAAAAATCAAAAATACAACCCAACAAAAGAGAGAGCAGAAAAGACTCCTCTACAAGGCGCCGGCACAGGCCGGAAACACCGCGAAAGCCAAGTCCGGATCGCCGAGTTTCAAGGATCCCGTCGGCCAATCACACTTCCTTACCCACTTCAGCAAAAGGATCGCGCCCGCCACCGACCTCATGGGCAGAGACTCGGTATTCTAGATCTTACGTGCACGGAGTATTGGAGACAGAGTTCGCGAATTGACTTTGGAGACACTGGTTAGAGAGTGGGATGTCAAATGTCATGAGATGACACTGGAGTCTCCAGTGTTTCCCATGTGTTCTGTGGATCAGCTAGAATGGGGACTGGAGACTGGAGCTCTGTTGACATCTGCATAGACTCCGTATACCACCTGATTTAACACAGTATAATATGATGATTATATCGCTCAGGGAAATTTCTCAACCGGGCGCCACGTAATAGGTTTCGGATAGACTTCAAGAATTCTACGGAATATGCGAGTAATGCGAATAGTAATAGAAATAGGAATAATACAATATAATAATTTAATAATACTACCTCATGTGATGCAAGCCATGGTCATCTTACCACAATTACCCTCGAGACCCGTGGTAACTAACGAAAAGAGAACCAATCTCATGATGTTTGCATCCCAAGGCATCCAAGGCATTCAAGGCATCCGGCATCTAAGGCATCCCCATATATCCTACAGCCTACATACTATACATAAACTGCAGAAAAATGAGTGGCTGCCTGAGCCGAACGAAAAGCCAGAAATCGGGCCGAAATGCAATAGAATACCAAGATACGCCAAGCAGTGCAAAATGGCAAAATGGCATGTTGAGATCATGTAACGTACTGTAAATTGCAACTCGGGTAGTCTCCGACTGCAGCCACCAGCCACTGAAGGCGTTTTTTTTTTTTCTCTTCTCGCTCGCCTCTTTAGGTAATTCCACGGTACTGGAAATCTCCGAGCGAGACACGCACTTTTTGACGCACACTTTTGGTTGGGAAATTGGTCTTTTTCAGGCACGGGTTGAATGAGCCGTGGTTTGCTTTACTTGGCTTGATTCTTCATGACGTACGTAGGTCGCCGATCGGTTCCTGGGACACTGGGACCAGAACTAGGATTTAGTGACCCCTGGCATGTCGATCGGGGATTTACTAATGTGGACGCCGGCATGGTTTGGGGTAGTGTATGTGTTGGCTTTTGGATTGACTTTTGGATTGGCTTTTGCATTCCTAAATTGGGGTAGGTTGCTTGGCTGTTACATGTTACGTGTTGTCTCGCATGGTCGAGTTGGCTGTTCTGGTTGGAGGGCGATATAATAATAATGGGCAAAATTGACTTCGATAATGTTGGGTTGTGCCGTGTCTGTAAGCTTGGAAATTGATACTGTCTTGGTTATTCAAATAACAGAAACTTATACATATAATGCTATTTGGTTGATTCTCATTATCGATGTGGTAAGTTAGGCATAAACATACATGTACACATCGACTGTGGAGACAGGTGGATGTTCTCCTGGAGTCAGATTAAGCATATCTGTGCCAACTCTTTTTTTTACTCCGTTGCATCCATGTTCAGTGTCCACCAGCGCCGGTGGGGTCTCAGGGGGTGGATCTTTAGGATTGTCCCCAGGGATCCCAGCGCAAGGTACGTTGTACAGGGTACCTGGCAGGCTGGAGGTGGTGTTCGCGGCCACTTTCCAGGAAGGACTGTTGGTTTCTAGGTTACTGTGTTTAGTCGACGTTGGTTTCTTGATGGTTTAGGCGTGCTAAGGGTTGTTCCGGGCTTGCGTTGTTGGGCTCTTGGGTGTTATCGCCCCCTAGGTGAGGTACCTGGTACAACAAGAGAGCCGGTCAGCGTGCCAGGTACATGTAATGTACCTGGCTGGTCTGCGGTGTAGATACTCTGCAGGGTCTTTCTTATCGATGTTGCCTTTACTTTACTATTTGGCTGTGATATGTACTGCCTTTCGAACTCATAGCATATCCATGCTGCACGTAACCTCAACTGAATGCGCTATTCTCCCTCAAATGCCTGGTACCTAGTACCTAGGTATATACGGTAGCTAATCACTATTCTTATCCTTAGATAGCGCTCCGGATCTAACTTGCATGCAGGTTCGATACGTTTATCTTAAGCATCTGGGACTGGTGGAGTAAGCCCACCCCTCCATCCACATGCTCATCACAGCCCCAAAATCATGGCAAGATGGGGCACTGGGTCTGGCTCCATGTGGCGGCTGTCAGATCTATCCATATTTATGGAGCCTGCGCGTTGTGACATGCATGTGGCGGATGCTTATATTGTATTCTATCGTTATTCGACTATCTTTTTATGCCACTTTCTTGCAGGGATTAAATGTAAATGAAACTTCGACTAAAGAATATATTCCATTACATATTTTATATCAAAAACGCGCTGCGATCAAAAGTCCAGCCCGAAACTCATAACTGGTAACCGACGCAATCTAACTCCTCAATTCAAAGAGAATCATCAGGATCATCTGACTTACGCGGCAAAGCATTAGTCTCCTTCCCCTGAGACTCAGGCTCAATTCCCTCACTAACAACCGGCTCCTGTTCAATCGCATGAATAGCATGCTCAACATTGACAACAGGGCCAGTAAACCAGCGCCGAGCATCAACAACCCACCAAACGGTAACAGCCAACATAGGCGCACCCCACACAAGACATGTCCAGTTCATCAGATCAGGCGCCAAATCACTCCCAGTAACACTAGGCAAACACAAAATCGGCACCATAAGCAACACAAAGGAAACACCAATCCCACCAATCCAAGGACCGAACGGTCCAAGATGCCAGGGACCCTTCCTGAACCGATTTCCAACAAAGAAAACCCGAATACAAATAGGAACAGCAAACGCAAAGAACTGCGCAATAGCACCAATCGAAAACAAAGCCCCAATAGCAACCTCACCCGCAAGAATAAGCAAACACATCAAGATTCCAAGCACGGCATTCAAAATAACAGCATTAACAGGGGTTTGCGTATACCCATTAACATGCTTCCAATAAGACGAAAAGGGGAAACAATCGTCTCGTGCATAGGCATACGTAACCCTAGACGCAGCAACCATACACCCCTGTCCCATGGAAAACCCACAAACAATAGTAAGTGCGAGAATGGCCATGGCCGTATTTGTCGGCATAACCTGCAACAAATACGATGCCCACGGCTGTCCCAAATCAGAATCGATAACCGCCTCAATATCCAATACCGTGTACGCAACGACAAGCTGCAAAAACCAGCCCATGAGCCCGCCCACGCCGGACGTGAGCACGATCGCGCGTGGCGAGGCGATATTCGCGTTCGAACATTCCTCGCTGAGATGGAAGGGAGAGTCGTAGCCTGACATCGTCCAGATAACGCCAACGAAGGTCATTAGGACTGCGACCCCGTCGGGGAAATCTGTCATGTTCGTGATGTGGGACCAAACCTCATGGGAAGGCGTGAATTTGGGGACGTTTTTCGTGTTGGCGGGGATGAGGATTATGACGGCTATTAGGGCTAGGAAGTTGAAGGTTGAGCCCCAGGAGTTGAATTGCGCGACGCGTTTGGTGGGCATGCTGCTGATTGCAGCGTGGATAATCATTATCAGGGTTGTTAGAAGGAAGGTTTGCCAGTGTGTTGGGCTGTAGTCCGGGTTGTGGATTGAGACTGCTGCTAGGATCATTGCGCTTAGCGAGTAGTTCACTGAAGGCGCTGCTGTTATTTGGCCGATCCAGTTTGACCAGCCTGTTATCCATGCTGCGAAGGGGCCGTAGCCTGGTGGTGCGAGTACTGCCGCTGCGTAGTAGAGGCCGCCGCTGTTGGTGGTGGGTGAATTGGTTAGTCGTATTGCCCTAACCTTGGAAGTTGTTGGCTTTGGTCGAGGTGACTTACCTTGTAGGCATGGCTGAACAAAGCTCTGCCATCGACATTGCAATGCATTGGATGAAGATCATGGCTATGATCCAGCCCCAGACCATACCTGCTGTTCCGGCATATCCCATGCCTTCAATCCATCCAATGTCAGTATATTGATACCCAATACAATATCATCAGATCGGTAGCACTCACCATAGTAAAGAGTACTCGCAAAAGAAGGCAACAACCCCAAAACAGCAAAACTAACACAAAAAGTCGTCCACAACGAAAACTTGCGCTTAAATTCCTGCTTATATCCTAGTGCCGTAATTACCCTCTCATCGGCATCCATATCATGATCCATGTACGGAACATCGCCATCGGGGAGAATAGAAGTAACTTGTTCATGGCCAGCATCAAGATACCCAGCTCCCTTGTTGACGGACACGGAAGGTTTGGACTCCATGCTTGCGCCTATGCCAAGGGCAAGTATAGCGAATAATGCGGGGATATGGAATATGAGAAGTGGGATATGAGGCAGCAGCAGCGGGAATGGGTCGTATAAGTATAGCAAAACAGGACGACCACAGTCCAAGATATAGACAAGAACAAACCAAATCCACCCTGAACAAGAGGGAAGCAGGATAATATACACAAAGGATTCCAAAATCCAAATTCGTTTCGATCCGACTAACCTACCAGGACTAGGGGTAACCTAGCACAGCATGTTATCTACATAATCTTGCAGGGGTGGCGTTTCCGTTTCCATATTCCCCCGCGCATGACGATCGGAAGTAGAACAAGTGGAAAGTCTAACATTATATCGCAATGAAAGGGGGGGAATGCAAGCGAGGATATGGTATTCCGCGATAAGGACGAATGACATGAAATCAAATCAAATGTATAATGCCACATGTAGATACCTAGGTCGGAGTTTAATATGTTGACAGCAACACCCAGGAGGCTATGGGCTTGCGTTTCTCCGCACACGGGTTGTGATTCGTACAGGGAGGCGCTGTGAAGGGCCTCCATTCGAGGCTCAGGGCTTCTGCGCTACTTCCCTCGGCGGAGGTCCCAAACCTATAAGGGAAGTTCCAGGCGTTGAAACTCACGGGATCCCCGGGTAGCGAGTTATCATAAATCATGATAAGAGTAAGCGAGATAAGGCTTGGGTTGGACGTAGGGATCATATAACGTGCTATGGGCTTATCTATGCATGGACTTGCCTTAATAGGTTCTCTTTATATGGCTATCACTACTGCTATATGATTGGGCCTTTCAAGGGTGGTACATATAGAAGCCTTGTACATCATACACGTCTTCACTACATAATCTTGAAGTATCAAGGTAAGACACTTTGGAAACAGCCGTTTCTATGTGCTATTAAACAGAAAAGACCTTCATCGCTATTCTACACAGTACAGCCCCAGCCTGTCCAGAGTTTCCAAGCCATATCGGTCAAAAAGAGGAACAGGTATATATCCGCGGATAATTTAGAAGGGCTGAACAAGGAACACATGTCAGCATCAACTCTCACAAACCACATAATCAGATTAAGACTCACGTTGTCCTCGGCGGGGATGCTGCGGTCGTAGTAGGTGTCGAGGAAGGGGAGCTGGCGGAGGATGTCGTTGCGCACACGGGGGACCTCGCCGAAGATGAAGAGAGCACCAGTGCCGATGGCGACACCGAAGCTACCGAGGAGGGTACCGCTAGAAGAAGTATCAGCATATATTGTTCGAGTCGGTGGGGGGGTGGGTGTTGGGGGTTTGGATTTGCGGTGGGATGTCGGGATGACTCACGTCTTGATGGCGGTGCCTAGGGTGTAACCACCGAAGCGAGGGGGGATGGCGTACCTGCAAATTGAGAATGGTTAGTATAGTGTTCTTATTGTTCTTTCGGTCTTCTTATGAGTCTGCTGTTGCGAAGGCCACGGTCTTGCACTCTGCGCAATGCAGCTCCCCGAAGCTCCGCTTTGAGAGAGCGAGAGAATTGCATGATGTCCAATGATCCATAGAGACTATGGCAATGGTTTCACCATCTAATAGCTCTGTGCTGTTCTCGCCTAGCACACTCCAAAAGGTCATCGTGCGGGTTCGAGGGAAGAATCTGGGAAGTCTCACTTGGGAGCGAAGGCGGAGGCCTGGGCCGCAGCGCGGCGAGCGGTAGTGGCGAACTATAGAATATATGTTAGCTTGATACTTTTAAGGTGAGTTCTTGAGTTCTCATCCATCCGGCTCGGAGGACCGGTTGTGATATCCACAACGCGACTCCCTGCCCGGGCCGTGGCCGAAGAGGTAAAAAACTTCGGGATGAGAATCATCTTGCTGTCGTCTATCGGTGCCGTAGCCACTTACCATTTTGAATGACACCGGTGTGATTTGGCAGGACAATGGCTTGAGGGGAGAGCTGGCACTTCGACGAAAACCGGGAACGCCCGAATTGGCACGTGACTTGAAGCCGAACTACCAATCAGAAGGAAGGCAATTGTTTTCGGGATAGTCTACAAGAACAGCACTGGAGATGAATGCAATTATTGATTCGATTTCTGGGATATAGGGGCTCTTAAAACTGATACGCCTGGACTCCAGGGTTGGGTAAAGGAGAAAGAAATAGAATAGGAAGGAGATATGTGCTTCAAAACCCAACAATCTGACATGCAAAAGATTCAAATGAGACAGAGTTGGTCGAACAGGCAAGTGCATGAGAAAACAAACCAACATCAATCAAATACAGTGTAAACCGAAGATTATAAGAATCGCGCAGCCAAACACCCTAACTGTACATGTGTCTCATTAATCGACTTTTCCGGTCGAGCCTCCGTTCAGGAAACCCTCCTTGCCGTCAAGGTGGAAGAAGCCGCCATTGTTGTTGTTATTGCCAATAATACCGCCGCGCGAGGCGTTGCGGCGGAGGCGTCCGCGTCCAAAGAAGGTGGCCACGGCCACCACAACGGCCAAAATGATGAAGAAGAGGATGGGATGGCTGCTGAGGAGAGATCGGGCGAAGAAGAAGATGGTCTCGAAAGTACCGATGGTTGACTTGGGCGACAGCTTGGCGGGGGAAGCAATGACAAGAGGAATAGTCTCGAGGATTGAGGTTCGCGAGGCCATGATGGGGGCTCCACTCGAAGCGGTATCCCAATAACGGCGGTTCTATATATGTTAGTTTCAGACTGAGGCAGATCGAAATAATTAACTTACATCCTGATCATTGATAATCACACGGTCACCGCTCTCCACGTCGATGCCGTAGGTTGTGCGCAGCCAGCGCTCCCAGAAATCGCCATCAACCCAAGCAAAGGCGACTGGCTTCTTGTCGTCCTCGCGGATTGTGATGCGCATGTTCTTTGCAGCCCGCAGTGCGCGTTGGTCATTGCGGTCATCGGCTTCTTCAATACGCAGTTGTTTGGCATCACGAAGTTCAGCGCGCTCAAGACGGAACAGCTGGACCTGCTTGTCCATCCACTCAAGAGCAGCCTCCTTCAACTCACGCTTGGACTGCTTGAAATCATCGGAACGACGACGGCTTAGGAGCCCCAGGACTACGAACTTTCCGTCCATGATCTCTCGAGCATTAGATGCAGTAAGTTCGGGAACAATAGGCAGCCACACAGTTTGCATCCACGAGAGGACCTGGCGGAAATCTCTCATGTCCTTAGGGGCAAGAGCGTTGTAGTAGTTGGGACGTCCATCACGGACCACCAGAAGACGAGGCCAAGTAGAAATCTTGAACCGCTCTGACAGAGTAGCGCTGTTGGTCTTGACGATGCGAGCGTGTCCCACAAGACTGAGAGTAAGACGGTTCATGGCCTCGAAGTCCTCGGAGGTCGTCGCGTCGTCGTAGAGATACAAGAACAAGACCTCCTCAGTCCGTTCCAGCTCCTTGAATGTAGCAGCGTCGACATCCTGGATACTGGAGCCGACACCAACAGCCTTGTTGGTGTACGAGAGAAGATCGCCCAGGCCACGAAGGCCGGTATATTCAACCCTCTCACCACCACGGAAGAAGTAGATCGTCGGGTAGGCATTCACTCGGGCATCTTCGCAAAGTCGTTTCTCAACTTCACAGTTCACTTCACCGACGTTGAGCTTATCCTTCATCTCCTTGGCCATCGAGTTCCAGTTAGGAGTCATAGCCTGGCAATGAGGGCACCACGGGACATAAAACTTGATGATCCATGGGTCACGGGTGGTCGTAACAAGCTTTTGGAAGCTCTCCGCAGTAAGTGGGATGGAAAGACCCTGAGGATTAGCAGGCCGTCCTTGAATCTTGGCCTTGGCGGCCTGAGGGCTGACGCCTTCCAATTCGGAGGTCGCGACGCTCTGCTTCTCGTCGGCCTTCTCCTTGGCTGCCTCGATGGCCGCCTCGGTTAGGGGCTTAGCAGTCATTTCCATGCCCCTGGCGCCAATCTTCGGCAGCTCGATGCCCTGCGAAGGCCGAGAACCAGGCTTAACCGCCTCTAACTTCTTTTCAATCATCTCGCCCAGTTCAGACATCTTTTTGGCGCCAATTGGAGGCTCTTGCTGAACGCCATTTTGATAGAATCCCCACGCAGGATAGTAGTCAACCTTCAGCTTGGCGCAGAAGTCGCTGTATGCCAGGCAGTTCATTGACCCGAAATGGAAATTGTAGTAGTCGGTAAAGGAGTTCAAGGACTTGGGTTCATCGGGCTTCTCTGCAGAAATAAACAGGGGGTTCGAGGTCTACCGCAAATTAGTTTATTTCCATGGATTGAAACAATATGGATGAATACTCACGTAGTAGTACTCATACAGGGTCTGGTAGATAGGAGCGGCCGTCCGACAATGAGGGCAAGATGGAGAGTAATGTTTAATCATCCTGTAACAGTTAGAATAATGGCAAATCCATATATGAGCTGGGCATCCTCACCAGAGACCATCTTTGGTGACCTCCTCAAAATTCTCCGGAGTTATCTGCGTCAGCGGGGGCACCTCAACCTCATTGAAGACTGTGGGCTCTTCTGGGTCCAGTCCGCGATTGCCCCGTGCAAGGAGTGAGGCATGGTCTCCCGATTCCAGATCCGAAGAAGTATCGGAAGGCGCACCCAAAGCGGGCGCTGCCAACAGTGAGAGGAGGGACAAGCCCAACCAAGATGGTTTCATGTTGACTGTGAGTCAAGTATCGAGATTGAAAGAAAGTAGAAGATGGTTGAGCAAAACGAAGGACTCTGGTCGAAGTACGGGATCGCGAAATGTCACAGGTGGCACATTGAACGGGGGGCGAAGACGACTCAGGTGGGCACTGGTCAACACGTCGCGAAAAGGCAGCACTTAGCGACTATAGCGCCCCGGAGCTGAGAACAAAACAGAAATGCACACAGCCCGAAGCAATCCAGACGTGAGGCTTTGATGGTTAAAGAAAAAGGCGAGATGCGTCTTTCCCCCTGCCGTTTGGGTGGAACATCGGGTTAATCCGCTCCGGGCCGACTTCGACACTTCGCCCTCCCTAACCGGTGCGACTTCGATACACCACAAATCCATTCACAATGCGGTCTACACTCCGGCTACTGGCCAATGTCAAGCCCCGGTACTTGGAGCCCTTTGCTCCAACCGGCTTGACTGGTCTTTTCACCCACCCTAGCCCTCGTCCGACTTTGATCTACCTTTACTCGACTACTCTGCAGAAGTTGCAGATGTTCCCCGAATCCTCCGCCTACCGCCAATCCGTTGAGGCATTGACCCGCCACCGTCTCCAAATTATCGAATCCCAGAAGCCCGCCGGCTTTGACGCCTGGTTGGAGCGCGTTCGGAAGACCGTGGGAGCCGAGCCTGAGCGGTTCACCAAGCTCCAGCGCCCCGACGGTGGTTTCACTCACGCCGCCGCCCAGCAGAAAGATGGAAGTGACGATGCTCGTGGAGTTGAATGGGATGGCGAAGAACTCACAGCCACCACCGAGGGTCCCGCCCGCACCCCGCAACAAGAGGCCGAATGGCACAACATCATGGCCGAGGCCAGCGAGACCACCGAGAAGGCCGAGTCCGACTTCTACAACGAGGAGATGAAATGGGAGAGCGAGCCTGCCCTTGATGCCGACCAGTACGTGCGCCTGAATCCTGGCTTGGCCGGGTATATTAGAACATGTCGCTAATCTCTTGTACAGGATCTCTCTGATTGAGCAACAAATTGGCGCTGGTCTCATCGAGGAGGTCATCCAGGTTGCTGAGGCAGAGCTCAAGCTTGTCGATGAGCTGGCCAAGGCTAAGGTGTAAGTGAAAATGGGCTCCATATGCCTGGACATCCGCTGACACATTTTCAGGTGGGAGGAACTCGAGGAGAAGCCTCAACCCGGCCAGTGGTCTTACTTCGAGCGTGGCAACTAAACAGCAATTCTGGAATGGCTGTGAATTTTACTCTCTGTAACTACTACTACTAGAGGTCGCTTTGAATACATGTTTCTCAAATCCAACGATCTTATTGGTCTCGACCGTAGAATTGATACAAGTAGCTACTATCTACGTACAGTGTTCTCAGCAGGGATTGGATAATTCCAGGGTTTTCTTTTTTCTTTTTTTTTTTTTTTTTTGTACGCGTCGTTCACCATTCCCCATTAACGTTAGTACTTCGATATATAACTTATACTTAGAGGGTTCGGCTCAATTAAGAGTGCCCTATAATATCAACTCATACAATTTAACAGGGCCGAAGAAAGAGGGCAGTCTACCTGAAAGCTATTATGTCCAATGCAAGCAAACTAACAATATCATAATTTGATTGCGACAAGTCGTAGATAGAAAGTTGTATAGGACTGATAGAGTGGAAGGCGGTGAGCCAAGGCGGGAATCCCTTGTGGACACATACATTGCTGTCCCTGAAGTGCTCTCCCTCAAGCTCTCCATCATCTCAATCCTCTGTTAATACCCTCAATTCCTACCTTAATTCGAGGCCTGTTCCTCCCTACCATTCGGGCTGACTGAGCGGCTCGCGGAATCCCCCTCGCTGTCGCTGGCCCAACGCCGCACCACACAAACACTCGTCTCATCCCCCACACAACATGCGGCTCGACGTCAAGGTACGCAAGATGAGGAGTGCTTCATGTCGCTTTGAATATGCCCTCGAAGGATATAGCGACATGACACCTCACCCCGACATGTACAATTGGAGGGGATTGCTAACGAGAATGTTCCAATTCAGAGGCAGCTGTTTGCCCGCTCCGAGCGGGTAAAGGGCATTGATTTTCACCCTACAGAGCCATGGGTAAGTCCTCCAAATATCTTTATGGATTCGTTGAAACTAACTATCTTAGATCTTGACAACCTTGTACAGCGGTACGTTAGGAGGGCAGTTGATGGGATGTCCAATGCGCTAATCACTTCCCGGTCCAGGTCATGTCTACATCTGGTCTTATGAATCACAGGTACGACTGGAGATTGCGCCCCTTCTTGCTCTCATCTAACCGATGCTCTCCAGTCCATTATCAAAACATTCGAACTCACCGATGTCCCCGTTCGTGCTGGTCGTTTCATTGCGCGGAAGAACTGGATTGTCTGCGGTTCAGATGACTTCCAACTGCGTGTCTACAACTACAACACCTCCGAAAAAATTACCTCCTTTGAAGCACACCCGGACTACATCCGTTCCATCGCCGTTCACCCTACCCAGCCGTTCGTGCTCACAGCCTCCGATGACATGACAATTAAGCTTTGGGATTGGGAGAAGGGCTGGAAGTGTGTGCAGGTCTTCGAGGGCCACAGCCACTATGTGATGGGCATGGCGATTAACCCGAAGGATACCAACACTTTCGCCTCTGCTTGTTTGGACCGGACCGTCAAGATCTGGAACCTCGGCTCTCCCCATGCCAACTTCACCCTCGAAGCCCACGAGACGAAGGGTGTGAACCATGTCGATTATTATCCCCAGGCTGATAAGCCTTACCTCCTCACCACTTCCGACGACAAGACCGTGAAGGTCTGGGATTACACCACAAAGGCACTCATCGCAACTCTCGAAGGCCACACAAGCAACGTCTCTTTCGCTTGTTACCACCCCGAATTGCCTGTGATTATCTCTGGTTCCGAGGATGGCACTATTAAAATCTGGCACGCAAACACCTACCGATTGGAGCAGTCATTAAGCTATGGCCTCGAGCGCGCATGGTGTGTTTCTTACCAGAGAGGCAGACAGGGGATTGCCATGGGTTTCGACGATGGTGCGGTAGTAGTGAAGATGGGCCGCGAGGAGCCTGCCGTTTCCATGGATGGATCTGGTAAGCTTATCTGGGCCAGACACAGTGAAGTCGTCTCGTCAGTAATTAAGGGCGGTGATGCCAGCATCAAGGATGGCGAGCCTCTCATGCTACCAACGAAGGATCTCGGTCAGTGTGAGGTCTACCCCCAGACTCTGTCGCACTCTCCTAATGGCCGTTTCGTTTCTGTCTGTGGTGATGGAGAGTATATCATCTACACCGCATTGGCGTGGCGAAACAAGGCCTTTGGACAGGCCCTCGACTTCGCCTGGGGCGCCAAGGACAACAGCAACGACTACGCTATCCGCGAGTCATCGACGAGTGTTAAGATCTTCAAAAACTTCAAGGAGCAGAGTGCTGGTCTTGATGTTGGCTTCCAAGCCGAGGGTCTGTCCGATGGCGTTCTTCTTGGTGTGAAGGGCCAAGGTGGAATCGGCTTCTTCGACTGGGAGACTGGCAGCCTAGTCCGCAGGATCGAAGCTGACCCCAAATCCGTAAGTTTTCTCCGAAGATGTGATGAAATCAAGCTAATTGTTCTAGGTTTACTGGTCCGAATCTGGTGAACTGGTTACCCTCGCTTGTGACGAAGACTTTTACGTTCTCCGCTATTCTCGTGAGGAATACATCAACGGCCTGAACGCCGGTGAAGCCGACGAGGATGGTGTTGAGGCCGCTGTTGAGTTGGTTGCCACCATCAACGAGTCTGTCCGGACTGGACAGTGGGTTGGAGACTGTTTCATCTACACCAACTCCACGAACCGCCTGAACTACCTTGTCGGCGACCAGACATACACAATCTCCCACTTCGACCAACCAATGTACGTCCTAGGCTACCTGCCCCGGGATGGTCGTATCTACCTTGCCGACAAGGATGTGAACGCCACCTCCTTCAGCCTCTCCCTCAGCATGGTCGAGTATCAGACAGTGGTGCTGCGCGGCGACATGGACATGGCCGCCGAGCTCCTCAAGGATGTTCCCCAAGACCAGATGAACAAGGTCGCCCGATTCCTCGAAGGCCAAGGATACAAGGAGATGGCCCTCGAAGTCGCAACAGACCCCGAGCACCGTTTCGACCTGGCTCTCGCCCTGAACGACCTCGAGACTGCCCTCGTGATCGCCCGCGAGGCCAACGTCGAACACAAGTGGAAGATCGTCGGTGACGCCGCCTTGGCTGGCTGGAACCTCGCCCTGGCGCAAGAATGCTTCACCAACGCCAAGGACGTCGGTTCTCTGCTGTTGCTGCACACCGCCAGCAACAACCGCGAAGGCCTCAAGTCCCTGGCTGCCCAGGCCTCTGAATCAGGCCTCCACAACGTCGCCTTCTCTACACTCTGGTCCCTCGGCGATATCGATGGCTGCATTGCTCTTCTCATCCAGACCAACCGCATCGCCGAGGCTGTCCTCTTCGCTCAGACCTACAAGCCTTCTAGTGCTGCCAAGCTCGTTGTCCAATGGAAGGAGTCCCTAGAGCAATCTAACAAGACCAAGGTCGCCCGCCTCATCGGTGTTCCACCCGGTGCCCCAGACGTCGCCTCTACCGACGACGACCTCTTCCCCGAGTGGGATGAGTACATCCGCCTGGAGAAGGAGGGTATCGTCCCCGAGCCCCCTTCATCCGAGTCTCTGATTGACATCAACGGAGACGGAGATGAAGAGCCCGCCAGTGCAACCAACGGCGCCCCTGAAGCTGAGCCCGAAGCTGAAGCCGAAGCAGAGCAGGAGCAGGCGGTGGATGAAGCCGATGCTGCCGAGGCCGAGTAAATGAAAGGAAAAGCACCGGGGTTCTGTTTGGTGGAGAGTTAGGTAGATCGTTTGTTCTCCGACTGACGAGTCAGTTGATTGTTGATTGCGACCGGCGTCTTAACGTGTGTCCGACTTTTTCTTTTCTTTTTTCTTACTTTGTGTAATTCCGCTACGATGTATCTTGATCTGGAGGAAACCTTGAGACTGGCTAGATACAATTACAGCTGTTCTTTCTCTATCCGGGAGGTTCCGGCCTGGTTAGGTCTATTGTTATATTATTGATGCATATATGTTCCTATCTACTGTACTGTAGTTTGTTGATGGTAATTTGTGCTGCACTCTTTTCTCGAGATACTGTATAGGATGGTGCGGTGGAACAGTGTGGCGGCTCGAGCTGAAGACTTAGATATGGAAAAGATGATCATGCTCCCGCTTGAAATGACGATCAAGATATGAAGCTCTTTTCTCCAAATTGGCATGGTTCCCAGCACAACTGCTGTATCTACAGAGTAGGGCGCAGAGGGTCCTGCATGTAAGGGCGGGGGGTAAGGCGTGCCCTAATCAAAGCTGCAATTACTGACCTTACCGCGACTAGGCACATTCTAAGGACCACTTATTCCTTGATAGAAACATTACAGAGGATACAGAAGCTTAGAAAATCAACGGTCGGCCTCCGAAAGTTCTCAACATTGATCAAAGCCCATTTTGTCCGCAAATAGATGTAGTTGGATATTCTAGAGCACATCAACGTATATCGAGTTTATTTTCAATTAATCCATGGATGATGAAATGTAACTAGCGTAGGTAAATTTTGAATAAAACCCAATTTGAAGCTTGCCCCAGCCAAAATCCTCCTAAAACTATTGATATACCTCGTCATCTGTCTCACGCTCAGCCAAGGCAAAGGAAGCATGAGGAGAGAATCAGCCCGCACGAGGCTTTCCCACACTCTGGTAAGAGAAAGCTGCATTAGAAACATAGGTATATACCATCTCAGAGGCTTGCCTCTGATTGACCTTGCGAAATTTTATTAGCGACGAGAGATTCTTATCTGGTTAGAGATACTCAATTTGCCCTAAAAGTTTTGGTTAGACGATCCACCAAGTGCAGATGATTCAGTCTACTATAAACACAGTGACAAGAGACTCGGTGACCAAAGTATTTGACCTTGTTCCGAGGGCCTCCAGGCCCCATCTACAAGTTACTACAATAGTATATCATGATAGATCCAAGACTCTCTGGCATTGTCCATTGTAAAGTTTTATCGACAATACACAACAAGGGCACAGGTAATGACCGCCTGAAAACGAACGAAACAAGGAAGAAAGGAACCTGCCTGGAGGGAATGGGAAACACAATCAAAGAAGATCGAGCAAAAGAAATCCAAACCAAAGCGCTCAATAGAAAAGATGACACGAGAAGAAACAATGTCGTCTCGAGATCAGGGAGCGACTCCGATATCAAGATGCCACAGACTCCTTTGTGATGGGGAAATCAACAAGATGAAGAGTAAAAGAAGAGAGAAAAGAAAAGATCAAGATTGGTGATATGTGAATGAAAGGCGTACACAGTGAAAAAAAGTAACAAAGGAGAAGCGTTCTATGAAACCCCCCAATCTCTCTTTCTGGCTCACCGATCAGTATTTCTCGATCTAAATTGACGCTAAGAGGAAACCTCTATCTACTCCGGGATGCTACCGAAGGATGGGTCTTTGACACTTCCGCCTGCATCGCCGAGACCAGCCACTGGCCGGTTATAGGACCAGCCTGCGAATTGTTGCTGCATGGTCTGCGACAGGACGGGTCCCTCGACATAGGAGTCCTGGGGTGCCTCGGAAGTGAACTCGCGGTCGAAGTTATCCGTGTCACGGGCGTCCACCTAGAAAATGTTAGTGAGTTGGTCATATATTATACAGCAAAGGATACATACCACGTTCGGCCGGAAGCTGGGCTCGTACTTTCTCTGGAGGAGCTTGCGCCAGTCAATGTTGGCGAAGAAGTGGTGCGACTTGATTTCAGCAGCGCCGTTGGCGCCCAGTCGGCGCACGGGATCACGGTCTAGCAATCGAGTGAGAAGATCCCGAGCGGCAGGCGGGACAATATCGCTGGTAGGGAAAGTCAAAGGCTCTTGCAAGATCTTGCGGTACATCTCGTTGGTGTTCTCATCATAGAATGGGGGAAGGCCCGTTAGCATCTCGTAGAGCAGGACACCCAAAGTCCACCAATCGACGGACTTGGTGTAGCCATTGCCAAGGAGAAGTTCGGGGGCGAGATATTCGGGAGTTCCACAGAAGGCTAGATCCAGTTAGCAGGGGCTTAGGGTCACAGCAATGATGAAACTTACTGTTTGTCCGATCCTCGTCCTTCATGTCCAGCTTGCAAAGACCGAAATCGCAAAGAGCAATATGTCCAGTGTAATCGAGAAGAATGTTCTCAGGCTTGAGATCTCGGTAAATAACCTTAAAGCCGTGCAGACACTCGAGAGCGCACAGCAACTCTGCGGTGTAGAAACGGGCTCTGTTGATGTCGAATCGCTGTTCCCTTTGCAAGTGATGGAACAACTCTCCACCGTTCACAAATGCCAGAACAAGATACAGCTTCTCAGGCGACTGGAATGAGAATTTCAGTGGAACAATGAACGGGTTGTTTATCTGTGCAAGCACAGATCGCTCAGCAAGCGTATGTGTGACTTCCGATCGCGAGATAATGTGAGCCTTCCGGATAGTCTTGAGGGCGTAAATTCGGCCGGTGTCCTTCTTCCTGTCCAGATAGTTAGTATCGCCCAAAAACCTGAAAAATCGGTCCCTTACATGACCTGCATGACCTTGCCGAAACTACCCTTGCCAACGACCTTGAGCAAATCAAAGTCTTCCATCTTGAGACTGCGCTGCCTGTTCTCCACGAAAGAAACACCAATCTTGATCGAGCCAGCACCGAATTGAAGATCCAGCCATTCGGCACCCGACTGACCAGGCCCACTAGCTTGACGTGCCTGCTCTTCATGAGCCGCAGCCGCCTTCTGGTTGTCCTTCTTGCTCAGTTTGGGATCCTCCACGTATGGTTGCTGGGCCTCCTCAAACCGAGGGTGGACCTTACATGCGCCCAAGAAGATGTCCTCACTACGGCCGGCACCAGGCCGGGCAGCAGGGTTGCGCAGGTACAACTGCACATTCAACTCTGTCTTCCGGGACACATCGAATTTGAAGGCTGTGCTGTCACCTGCCCACAATGGGCTCTCGGGAGAACCCGAAACAGCGTCCACAAAGACCTGGTTCTTTTCGAAGTCAAGGAGGGCATAAGGAAGATATTTGGTGGAATAGCGACCGTGGATAGTGGGAGCGGCATTTATTCCCCCACTTGTGGATTGTGGGCGGCCTGAGGGCACATAGGAGCCTGGTTGATTCTGGGATGAATGTGACGATGAGGAGGTGCTAGGGCGTAAAGACGATGGTGCGTAAGAGTTGTTCTGGAAATGCGAGTTGAAGATCTGCTGGAAATGAGGGGACAGAGAAAAATCGCGTCCTTCGTGGAGAGTGACAATGAGAATACCTGGGTTCACGGGAGCCACAGGAGGAGAGACAAGAGATTCGGAGGCCGCTGTTGAAGCAATTAGTGGGATGCACACCCGATCATGGAGTCACTACGTACAAATGCCATTTGTTGACGGCGTGGCAGAAGAGATGCTGGGAGTGTTAGAGGCCACAGGTGTCTGAGCCTCGTCACCGTTCGAGTCGCCCTTGATCGTCGAGGTAGAGGACGATCGACCGAAGTTGGTCAGGGGCGCCAGATGCGTCTCCTTCAATTCTGAAGCACATGCAATTAGCCATTGTTCAGATCGTCTGCAGTGCAGGGACGGGTGAGGGGGAGAGGGAGACCAACTGCCAGTGAACATACTTTTAGTGAGCCTCCAGGACATTGTGGCGGTTGGTGCAAAGGATCAAGAGTGAAGATGTGAAAGTCCAAGAAGCCGACCGCAATGCGTGGTGTTGCAGAGTGCCAGAATCCGAAGATCAACACATGCGAAAGGCCCGAGAAGAAAGCCTTTTTAAATGAGCAACGGTGCACGAGGAATCAGACCACTTTTATCCGGAAGCACAACTAATGAAAGAAAATGAAGTTGAAGTTGAAGATGAAGATGGAAGTGAAGGAGAAGAGGGGAAGCCCCTGTAAACAAAATACATAGATTACAACTGTGGTTGGCTGAGCCAGTCACGGAAGTGCCGATAGGGCTGTATGGTAATAATACACGCCAGAGGCAGGGCTCAGCCACGACTCCGCCACATTCAAGGGTGAACGTCCCGTCACCAACAGCTGTGCCTCGGACTCTAGTCTCAGGACTCACGACTCAGTACTATTGGACTATTGGACTATTGGGCTACCGTGACTTTTGTCTGAAGCTTAAGCTTCGATTATTCCCCGCTCCGATCTGCGGAGACTTACCCCGGACCTCACCTCACCTCTACCCTCCTCGACCCTCTGAAACTGGGTCCTTGACACACGCGTCAAAGCGGAGGATGAAAGAGTTACTGAACCAATGGGTGTGATTCGCAAGAAGACCGCATCGCGCGGCACCGAGGCAGGCACCAAGTTCCATTGCGACGTGTGCTCCATTGATGTCACATCAACGGTAAGGACCCCAACCATGAGTGTCTATCACCCAGAAGCTAACGTTGATCCTTCCATCAGGTTCGCATTTCGTGTTCACATCCCTCCTGTCCCGAATATGACCTCTGTGTCCCGTGCTTCTCCGCCGGACAAAGCTCGAAAAACCACGACCCCGCTTCACATCCATTCCAAGTGATTGAACAGAACTCCGTTCCCATCTTCCAAGAAGACTGGGGTGCTGATGAGGAGTTATTATTACTGGAAGGCGCTGAGATCTACGGACTCGGCTCATGGGCCGACATCGCAGACCACATTGGCGGCTACCGCAGCAAGGACGAAGTTCGCGATCACTACTATGACACATACATCGAGAGCGGCAACTTCCCGCTTGCAGACCGCGCCGACCCAGACGATCGAAGCTTACAAGATTCGATCTCGAAAGAGGAGTTCCAGACGCGCAAGAAACGGCGTATTGAAGAGCGCAAAGATGCAGCCAAGGCCGCGCCACCCACCACACCAAAGCAGAAACCAACTGCCAGTGTACCGGCATGTCACGAAGTGCAGGGCTACATGCCTGGACGACTGGAGTTTGAGACGGAGTTCTTGAACGATGCCGAGGAGGCGGTGCAGCATATGACCTTTGAGCCTGGAGCTGGTCTCAATGAGAACGGCGAGCCAGATGCAGAGACGGAGCTGAAGATGACCGTGGTCGACATTTATAATTCCCGCCTTACCGCGCGAACAGAGCGCAAGAAGATCCTCTTCGAGCACAACCTCCTCGAATACCGCAAGAACACTGCCCTCGACAAGAAGCGATCAAAGGAAGAGCGCGATCTGTTGAACAAAGCCAAACCTTTGGCACGGATGATGAACCGGAAAGACTTTGAAGAAGTCAACAAAGGTTTGGAGTACGAGCACAACCTCCGCCTGGCCATCTCCCAACTCCAAGAATGGCGACAGATGGGCATCGGGGACCTGAAGGCCGGCGAGAAGTATGAACAGGATAAGCAGCAGCGCGTACAACGACTGCTTCCCCAGGGCTCGTTCGATCGCTTTGCCAGCGCACGTCCTAAACCGGCACAGCTAACAGAGACTCCGGTGGCGGCGACTCAATTGACAACACCCGAACTGCCGCTACGGTTACAAAAGGCTGCCAACCCCCACGCACCGACAGATGCCAATGATGAACCATTGAATGACTTTGACCGCGCCTTCGCCGTGGACGGAGAAGCACCTCCTCCTCAGCCATCCAAGACGAAATACGTAGTACCGCCACTGAGCGGGCTACCAGCATGGAAACTGGACAATGACACCGCAGCCGACTTGCACCTCCTCACAAAGGAGGAAATAGAGGTCTGCAACGTGCTGCGTATTATGCCAAAGCCATACCTCGTGATCAAGGAGACATTATTGAAGGAAGCAATGAAGCAAGGCGGCAGCCTGAAGAAGAAAGACGCAAGAACAATTTGCAAGGTATGTTCAGTATCCTTTCACTCCAACTACTGTGCAATCTCTTACTGACATGACTGAAGATCGAGGGTACCAAGACCAGTCGCATCTACGACTTCATGGTACACAGCGGCTGGATCAACAAGGCATGAGTGTGTCAGCTATTGATAGTCACGATCCTATGGCAATTGTTTTGTTTCTCCTATTGATATCCATAGTAACTAGTAAATTTTGCTTGCAGAGCGGCTTCTGGCGTTAATAGGATGGGCGAGTTGATCTGTTCTCTACCTGTCAAGAGAACAAACTACAAATGAGAATCACAAATTTATCCAGGTATACTGTGCTTGCTTCACGGAAAGTAGACCGAATACTGTATACAGGAATCAGTAGTCAACACTGTAGTGAATAGTAATCGAGCAACGGCAAAGCCGAGAACTCCACACCGATCGGCCCTCGGCATCTCATCAGATTCTCCGCATCTACAAATAACCCCAACTCCCACTCCCTACAACCCAATCTACAATACTCAGATACGACCTCCAAGCTCCACCGAACCCAATATACAATCCTACATCAATCAATTGAAACCCAAGATCCAACGCCAACATGCCAAACTTCAGCATACAACCCCCAACCCCGCACGCCGCCCTCCTCTCCTACCCAGCACCACACATCCTCCTAGTAACCCTAAACCGACCAAAAGACCTCAACTGCATAAACGCCCAAGGCCACGCAGACCTACACGCAGTCTGGGAATGGATGGACGAGGAACCGAGTATGCGCGTGGGTATACTGACGGGTATGGGGAGGGCGTTTTGTGCCGGGGCTGATTTGAAAGGTGAGTACAAGACATAGACACTCCATCACTCCCATCACACCTACAAATTACAATTAGAGGGGTCTGGGTCCATCAGATCTAACTGACACAATGCCAACAGAGTGGAATACGCGCGCCTCATCCTCATCCTCATCCTCCACATCAAAGACGACCCCAATGCCACCCAGTGGCTTTGGCGGCCTCGCCCGTCGAAAAGGCAAAAAACCAATAATCTGCGCCGTAAACGGACTCTGTTTCGGCGGCGGAACGGAAATGATCATAAACAGCGACCTGGTAATCGCAACTTCGCGAACACTTTTCGGTTTGCCCGAGGTGAAGCGCGGGGTTGTTGCGTTGGCGGGGGCGTTGCCTAGACTTGTGCGCACTGTTGGGAAGCAGCGGGCTATGGAGATGGTTCTTACGGGGCGGAATGTTAGTGCTGAGGAAGGGGAGAGGTGGGGACTTGTTAATTTTGTTGTTGATGTTAGTGGGATTATTGATGGTGGGAAGGGGAAGGAGGAGGTGGATAGGGAGGTTTCGAGGGTTGTTATTGGGAAGGCTTTGGAGGTTGCTGGGACTATTGCTGGGAATAGTCCTGATTCGGTGCTTGTTAGTCGGGAGGGAGTGAAGTTGGGATGGGAGGGAATTGGGGCGGATGAGGCTACTAGTATGTTGAGTGAGACTTGGGTGAAGAGGTTGAATGAAGGGGAGAATATTAAGGAGGGGTTGAGGGCTTTTGTGGAGAAGAGAGCGCCTGTTTGGGCGGATAGTAAGTTGTAAGACTGTAAAAAGGGAGATTGTGAATGTTGTTCATTTGCTATTCATACTATAGTTCGTTAAGTCATATCAAAGCCTAATCCGATTTTCCGTCGCGCCGTGTACCGGGTATTCGCCATATCCCATGCGAGCTGAAGAGCTGAAAGTCAAATCAGATGCGCGGTTGCCCTGCCTCCCTGGAAAGTGATGTTAAAATGTTGGATCGAGGTTGGCGGGGTGAAAGGTTCCTACTTTGCGTCTGATTGTACGCCGTCCACAACCTTGACCACATGGGGGAACAGTGGGTGGTCACGGTCTAGGCCGGTGAGACGTACAGCCGCATCTGCAGGCGAGTTCTCCTTGAGCACCTTGGCCAGTTCCACACTCTCCTCATCCCCTTCGACATTCTGGAACCGCAGAGCCATCTCAACAGATCCCATCAACGAGTCGAACTTTCCTCCACGCTCGGCCAGCTGTGCAGCTGGTCCGATGAATCGCTCCTTGCGGGAGACCTTGCGCATTGGAGCTCGGCCCACACGCTCGACACTGTCTTCGAGGTAGGGGTTGGAAATGCGAGCAATGATGGTCTCGACGTACTCCTGTTGCTCGGTGGCGCTGATTTCGTGTTTGTCGACGATGAGCGCGGCGGTCTCTTGGAGAACATCACGAACAACTCCGCGGATGTAGTCGTCCCTCAGAGCTTCGGCAATAGTCTTCTTGCCGTGGTGGTATCCATAGTAGGCAGCAGTGGCATGGCCAGTGTTGACAGTGAACAGCTTGCGCTCAATGTAGGGCTCGAGGTTGTCAACCCAGTGGATGGCTGGGATATCGGGATGGCCGTGCTGGCCAAAGGGTGTCTTCTCCACAGCCCACTCGTAGAACTTCTCGATGCGCACGTTGAGACCGGCGTCAGGAGCCTGAGCGGGCACAATGCGGTCGATTGCAGAGTTGGCAAACCGGGCACGGTCTGGGAGAGAGTCCACACGGTCTGCGGCAATGTTGTCCTTGATGAATCCATGTAGAGTGTCGGTAGCACCAATGGCGTTCTCACAGGCAACGACGGCCAATGGGGTAGGGTCGGTGCGGGCATCGATACCCTTGGCAATCACGGGGGCGATGAACTTGAGGATGTTGGGGCCCACGGCGCAGGTCACAATTTCGGCCGTTGCGATCTCCTTGATGACATCGCTCTCATGTGTCTTGGAGTTGATGGCACGGTAGTTGGTGATGGTCTTGGTTGACTCGCCCTCTTCACTGACCTCAGTGACTTGGTATGACTTGGTGTTCTGTAGAGAGGAGATGATGCTGTCCATGACATCAACAAAGACCACCTCGAAGCCAGCAGAGTGGAGGAACTCGGCAACAAAGCCACGGCCGATGTTACCACCGCCAAAGTGAATAGCTTTCTTCTCCATGATGTATAGAGGTAAAGGGTTGAAAAGTAGAAAGGTAGAGAAAGGTGAGAGGTGTAGAGAGGAAGAGAAGAAGAGAAGAGGAAGTTGGGATAGAGAAGAGGAAGTTGGGATAGAGAAGAGGAAGTTGGGATAGAGAAGAGACTATGGACTAATGAGGAAATGGCAAGTCAAATGGGGGGAAAGAGCAGCTATTTAAACTCAGGAAGGAGCCATAAAGTCGACGCCATTCCGTGAGTCTAGGGAGTGGCTGAAGCAAAAGATGACTTCATAGATATCCGGGACTAACCTCCGCCTTGTTTGGAACCGTCATAGTCTCTTCCGTACTCCCCCACTTGGAACCAGAACATCGGCAATCTTGACCTTCCTAGTCCCGTTCCCCTGTCCTGTCTTGTCCATGGCCCCGTCCCCGTTTCGTCAACTACTTCCGTTATCCAGGGTCATGGCCATACCAGGCCTTCGGGCTTGAACTCACCGAGGAAGGGTTGGTGTGCCCCGGGAAATCCCGCCTACGCCTACAGCATCCCCTTCGCATTCGCGCTTTGACATTGCAACAAATGACAACCCTTGGCAGTTCGGGGCTTAGCCGGAGTCACCAGCCGACAAACCGGGAATCCAACGAAAACTACCTCAGGTATGCCCGGAGTACAGTGGTCCTAACAGCAACCCTAAAATGAGGCATAATAAGAACCTGTGATAGCCATTATACCTCAAACAATAATCCAATAATCCAATAATCCCTATACCTCATTACATGTAGAGCACAATCACATTGATATCTCTCATACTGTAAGTCTCCACAGTGGTGACGTCGTATAGCGGTAGACCCAGTTTTGCCCGTTACTAGAGGGGAGTCTCGAACTCCCACTGCCCACTTCCCATACACTTCCCACGATTCTAAGGGCATCGATGAATTTCTATCAAGCCTAGAACCACATCTGGACTAGAGTCGAATCTTCTGCCGTTTTCTTTCTCATTGCTGCCAATCATGAACCACGCTCACCACCACAGACTCCCAGCTCACACAAATCCCCAACACGCCCATTGGCCACACGCGCCCAAACCCAAACCCCTAGCATAAGCAAGCGGCCGGATTAGCAACTGCAATTTCAGCTACATTACCACCGAAGATCAGATTGGGCTCAGTAAGGTAGTATTTCATTTCAAAATCACATCGTGTCTAACAAATATCTAAATTGGAATGGGCGAGTTGCCCCGATCATACCCCGTCCCCAGTCGCCCGTTCCCCCCCTCTCCGGGCTATCAGTCCTCCGACTGGTCCCCTTTTTATTCCCCCGTTTGGTTCTCGTGCGTTACTCTTTCCGTTTTATTGTACCCTTACTTTACCCCTCTATGTCCTTCTCAACTGCAGGCGCTGGCACCGCTCGTGCTGCACGAATGAACACGTTCACGAAGGACGCTACACTGCCGGCGAGTAATAGCCCCGCCGAGGCCCAGGTCATTCCGAGGAATTTGTCGCCGTAGTGCGCTGACACGTTCGACCCCTCGCCGTGTGCGTTGATGAGGGATACGAAGTCGAAGGCGATGACTGTTGCGATTACAGATGCGACGCTTATGCTGAAGGATCCGAGCTGGGGTTGGTCTTGGTCAGCCACTGTCGTATTCAGCACATCCATCTCACATAGTATCGGGATACATCTCATATCATAGTGATATGATGCAGTATTCCGGGGCATACCATGCACAGCACGGACACCGAATGCCGAATCTGGGGAACAATCAAAGAATCATATGACCGAACCACCCGCATAGAATGTGATATGTGAAGAAGACAGCTGTTGGATAATACTCACAATCAAAAACCAAAATTCAAAAAGACCCTGACCACCCCACGGCATAAACGTCTCAAAAACACGCCCAATAAGCACGGCACCGATAGCGCCAACGCCCATACAATACAGCACAGCCATAGCGCGACTAGTCATACGGAAAGCGTGGAAATCATCAGCGATGACTCGCGGCCAGTCCAGCTCGGCGCCGTGGGTGACCTCTTTGGGCCAGGCTTGCGTCGGGTCGAAAGCGAAGAGAATCGTGCGGCTCGAGCAGGTTGTTACGTTACGCGTGACGCCCGCGCTTGGGTCGGTTGTGCCTAGTTCGCCCTGGCAGTAGGACATTATATGGATCGAGTAGAAATCGTGTGCGACGTTTGTTTGGGTTGTGGTTTGGGTTTTGGTCTGGCTCGAGGGGGTGTAGAGCTTTTCTTTTTGTTAGATTTGTTTATTCTGCTTTTGTTGAAGGGTAGGTATGGAAATGTGATGGGAAAGTATAGGGCTTACAGTCAAGAGATCAGCGCCACTGATAAAGTTCTTCTGCGTTCCTGCGAAGAGGCAGAGGATTGTAATTATAAATGCGATGAAGGCTGTTACTGTTGGGAACAGGCCTTTCAAGTCTATCATCGCCATTGTTGCTGTTGTCTGTCTGTAGTTTGGTCTGTAGTTTGGTCTGTAGTCTGATCTGGTCGGATCGACAGTCGAATAATGTCAAGTGTGACAGTATAGGGACTGTGAATAGGAACAGATGTAGATAGAATAAGTCGTGAAGCTGTAGTAAGTGGTACAACCACACAAAAAGAAAACCGATGCTCGTTGCCAGATTGGGAATCTATGATTCAGTCGATCCCCAGATCCTTATATACCACTACCACCCCTCTGGAATATGGATCGGTCGCGTCGATTTCTCGCGATCTCGTCATTCCAGACGTGGGCTGCCAGAGAGGGGGTGAGCATGTCTGGGCATGTTCTGGCGTGTGCCAACTGAGTTCGCCGTGGTATGTGTGCACTGCACCTGATGTGCCAGCTTTCTGATCATTGGAAATATTATCGCCTGTAAATGCCAGGCTCGAGTATGATGGCTGAAGCTCCGGGTTGGAATTGGAAGGGATTGTGGTGAGGTTGACCCTGCCCGCTTCGGGAATGTTGCCAGCCACGGGGGTCTTGTTGCCGACTGTGGGGGTTTGGAGGAATATGGGCGAGTCTGGATTCATGGAGGATTCTGGGTGTTGGCTGGGGTGTTAGTAGGGATATTTGGTTGGTTACTTGGTAGGGTTGACATTGTTGCCCTAGTTGCGCGGATGTGCCCGTGGGCAGGTGTAGGGCCTCTCGGGGATTATTCACCACGCAGACATCAGATTCTTCCTAAGGTCGGCATTTCACATATTGATCTTTTGTGACCCTGTGAAATGTTAATTGTGAGTTTTGCGTTGTGTTAACGCAACAAATTCGCAACATTAACAAGGACCAAACCTATCACACCAGCACCAGATATATCCCCCGATCACAAGAAAAGTAAGTTGAAGCATTTGACTTTTCCACAGCCAATAGCCAAGCAAATTCACTCATTTATCACCACTTACTATTTAAATAGTACAACAAAAAACAAAGTCGTGCAACTCCCATCCCAAACCTCCCACCCATCTGACCCGAACGGGACAGTTACATCCGGATCTAATCCGCGAATCTCCAGCAACATACAGGTAAGCACCAAATAAATCCGAGGCCATCTGATTGATCCTACTGTGGTACAGTGAAACCACATCACATAGCATAGCTAGCCCTATGAAAAGTCGCCGTACAACCACGGGCAACCCCTACGACCAGGCAGAAGCATGTTCGCGGGAAATGAAACGATCCAAGCTGAAAGCCACAAGATGAACTAGTGGCATGTTGTTACACTAGCATCCGAGTATCCGAGAAAATGAAAGTGAAACTGAAGGAGCGTTTAGTGCGGCTGTGGTGGGTACGGTCAATAGGTCCGGAGATGGGGTTGGACTACTGCAAGGAGGTAAAGGTGCGCCACGAACATGTTATGAGCACGAGATGGTACTATATTCGGATCCTACGGGCATTATGGCTGGGCGATTGGATCTGGGTTGAGTTTCGGACATACTGACGGACTTTGTAGTCGGGTAGGGCACTACGGTGAACTATCTGGTCATTCTGGATGACGTTGCCAATCCACAGGTGAAATGAGCTGGTGGAGTCCATGCAAGCAATAGCTGATACAAGCGGGCGTTCCAGAAGACATCCACCTTCTAGAAGGCATCTGATGCATGCATCTCTAGGCGTGTCGGGTGATGCAGGGAGACGGGACCTACTGTAAGAGCGGCCGGACATCCAACACGAACATGGGAATGTCATCAAGACACAACTATTGGCCGGCAGATCAAACACACACTAAGAGATAATCTCGGTGCAGTGCATGAGCCCGAGATCGTCCAGTCTCCACGCAAGGTATAGCCCCTGAAACAAAGTAAAAAAACCGGAACCAAAACCACACTTATGCAAAACGAGCGTGTCATACACAAAGCACAGCAGTAGGGGCCAGTGGCACCAGTGGGTACTCTGTAGAGAAAGAAGTACATGTAGATTGCAATCTCTCAAAGCACATCCTACTGTAAGCAGACCATCCCCGAGACAGGACACGCTCTGTGCGCGTTGGCTGACATGGCATGTCAACCAGCAACAAGAGCGGAAGAGGAGCACGTGCGACGCTCGTTGGCAGCGCACCAAGCATTGTAGAAGCTCACTTGGCGACGCCTCGCTCGCTACGCCGAATGCTTGACATGCATGGCTTTGCTGGATCAAACGCTAAAGGCGTGAAGCAAGCATTAGCCAAGCCGATGTTCCCGCTCGGCGCAGATATTGGTGGCATGGATGGATTTGGTCGTGTGGTTGGTTCAATTCGCATGTCTGAACGTATACTTTTAAGTTGAATGGGTTGTTTTTCGTGGATCCGTGTCAGCCATGATATTCTAGCCCTTCAATCCATATATATTGATTGGATATTGGCTCTTATTTGACACGCGAGTGCTCCCACGTGTGGACGGCGGAGAGTTGACGTTGAGAGGTGAGATGCGGAGGAGGAGCACATGGGTGAATGCTGTACGCTGAGTGGTCGGAGGTCCTGCATGGATAGCCTCTACGTAAAGGGGCCCAGCGTATCACATCAGGCTTGGCTATATCCACTGCCCGCCCCGGAAAGTGTGCACGTGTGTCCGAGCGAGAGTAACAGGGATTTCAGAGATGTCTGGCGCCACCTTCCAAGGTTCTATTTTGTTCTATTTTAGCTTGAGATAATAATTAGTCCGGACCACATGCATTGTACATTCAATTGAATACTTATCATAGAAAAAAGGAGTATCATGTGTAGAATATGTCGACATGGAGTCATTGACACACAGTAAATGGTGACGGTACACGCCACGCAAATACTCGATGTTAACGTCGTGTTGAGTCCCCGCGAAGATCTGCCGTGAACCGCAGGCGGTGGCGATCTGCACTCAGATTCTGCCCCCACGTGCATTCTTGATTGGTTGACGGCAGCTCCAGTGTAGCCGTGGTGCTCCACTTCTATGCTTCCGGCCAGGCGACCTTCGCCCGAAGTCTCCATCGCTCTTTCCTCGGAAGGTTTTTTTTTTTTTTTTTTCTGGTCCGAGTGGAGTCCGCCACCGACTTATCAGAAATGGCTGTCATTACATGTGCCTTTTTCTGCTCTTCCCACTCTTTCTTTCTTATAAGAAGCTGATCACCACGGAACTTGGCTTGCAGTCAGCCACGCTCTCTTGTGGTCTTTTCGACTCTTTCTTACCTCCCCATTTGGTGGAATTGATTTGCCAACTCTCTCGGCAAACTCTTATCTGAAGAGCCAAGAGCCATCATGGCCGACTTTGGACCTCGCGCCCCTCATGGGCCTGACATGTCGGGAGACCACAACCCGCTGGAGGATATGGATATCAACGAGAAGGGAGCTTTCGATTCCCTCATTCGTCCCGATGACAGCTATACCCCCGAGGGTACCTACTGGGCCGACCTGCCCTTGTTCAAGAAGATCAGTTTCGTGACTTCTTACGACTCCAAGGAAGCCAAGCGCGAACTGAGCGGCATTTGGTCCATGATGAAGGAGGACCCGCTCTCGCCTGTTTCCTACTACTTCCGCAACATGGTCCTGCCCGGTGCCGGTCTCGGTCTGGAGGGTTACGTGCTTTTCTCCATCGGTAACATCAAGCCGCTCTTCCAAAAAGCTTTCCCCGCCTGCTGGGGTACAAACGAAATTTGCAACAAGCAATGGATCAACGCCGTCGACTACCTCGAGATTATCGGTATCATTGTGGGACAGATCTTGGTTGGAGTTCTCGGTGACTGGTAGGTTCAATGCCACAACCTTAAACTTGGATATTCGGAGACTAACGGCAATAGGATTGGTCGTCGCTGGGGTCTGATTCAGGATGCCACGATCATGCTTCTCGGTCTGGTTATGTTGACTGCCGCCTGGGGTGTGACCCAGAACGGCTGGGTGATTTGCTATGCTTGGTGTCTGTTTATCTACGGTATCGGTGTTGGTGGCGAGTACCCCATGACCGCCACCAGTGGTATGGAGAACGCTGTCGGCTCCGGAAAGGTTTCTACCAAGGAGGACCGTCTGCACCGTGGCCGCAAGGTCACCAGTGCTTTCTTGATGCAGGGCTGGGGTCAATTCTTCAACCAGGTCCTGCTCATCATCCTGTTGCTCTGCTTCCACCACGGAAGTGGCAATAACCCCTACTCCACCGTTGCCGTGCAGTGGACCTACCGTGTTTCCTTCGCCATCCCCGCCGTTGGCACTCTGTGGCTCGTGTACTACCGTGCCTACCACATGAAGGCGGCCAGCAAGCAGCTCGCCGCCGCCAAGAAGAAGGCCTCTGTCACTGGTTATGATGCTCAGTCCCTGAAGCTCACCTTCAAGTACTTCGGTTTCCGTATCTTTGCCACTGCTGGCGGCTGGTTCGCCAACGATGTCTTCTTCTACGGTAACAAGCTCTTCCAGAGCGAGTTCATCAAGGTCATCAGCCCTGCCTCCTCATCTGTCATGCCCACCTGGTTGTGGAACTTGTGCAACGTCGGTGTGTCGCTGTGCGGATACTACATGGCCTCTTTCCTGATCGACAACAAGCTCTACGGTCGCAAGTGGATGCAAATTATCGGTTTCCTGCTCTGCTTCATCCTCTTCGTCGTCCCCGCCTTCAACTTCGAATACTACCGCCGCCCCGAGAACATCAAGTCTTTCCAGACCATGTACTTCCTCAGCTCCTTCTTCAACCAGTTCGGTCCCAACTCAGTCACCTTCCTGGTCGCTGCAGAGGTTTTCCCCACCCCCATTCGTGCCTCGGCCCACGGTATGTCCGCTGCCTGGGGTAAGGCCGGTGCCCTCTTGGCCTCTGTCCTGTACAACTACATCGACACCCAGACCAAGTTTTACGTTGTGCCTTGGTTCGGTCTGGCCGGTGCTATAATCACCGCCTTCTTCCTCCCCGATACCACTGGTCTGGATCTGAAGGAGCAGGAGCGCCGCTGGGAGTACCTCCGCCAGGGTCGCGAGGAGGACTATCACGGTCCCGCCGTGCACCCCAAGCACCTGTCCTGGTACGAGCGCTACATCCTCCGCAAGGGCCGCTACTACAACGCCGAGCTCGACTACCAACAGAAGGTCGAGGAGTACCGTGCCGAGTGGGAAGCCGCCATGGCTCTGAAGGTCGCCGAGAAGGAGAACGAGACCACCTTCGACACCGACGACACCCTCCTCGAGGGCCACGTCCACACCTACTTCCACCGTACCAGCCCCATGTTCAAGGGTATGGAGCAAAACGTGCCCTCCAAGCAGGACAATTTCACCCTGCCCCCTCCCGCCGAGAGCGAGTCCGAGGAGAACCTCAACGAGAAGTCTTAATAAGCTATTGCTTACAACATATATATATATTTCCTGTGTTTTTTTTTTTTACGGTCAAAATTACTGGATATACATCGCGTTGCTTTTGTCGAGCTTACAGGCTTGCTATACGGATGTTTGCTGCATAGAGCGATCCATCGCTGTTAGATATTGATACCTCATACCCCGCGAATGGAATCTCACAATGATCAATCTTTTTTTTTCTGAGTAATCTAGTGTTAAGATATATCGAACATTTCTATTCAAGGTCTCTTAGTTCGATTAAACGTCACTCGTAAGAAATACAAAGGATGGTTGCGTCATACCCTCGAGTCCTCTTAAGAATCGACAATATTGAAGTTCCTCTTCCTCTCTCGTTCTCGGTCTCGCGTTGTGATCACGAACCCCGAATTTCATGTTCCATGGATTCTACGATCTGTCTCCATGTTCAAGGTTGAACAGCTACACGAACAGTTTGTGAACTCGATAACAAGGGTTGTGTTTGTGGTGTATTTTCTTCCCGTGATGATCGTGAAAAGGACCAAGAGCAGCGCAGAATCGCTTTTATATGGCCTGGACTTATTAAATAGCGACTGAGCAGATTGTGAGGAATTTTGGTTAATCGCGTAGTTCAATCTTGTCACTTTGCTCAAGGTCTGAGCCCCCTCCCGTATAGCAGTCTCCTGGTCTCCCAATATCCGTGGATAGAAGCAATGCCAAAACGTTAATACGAACAGATATAATTCAAGCTTCTGCCGCATCAAATTTCTTTTTCCTGATCTTCAAGCTCACCCGAGAAATTCAACATCTTTTTAATCGCTGAGTTGATGAACATCCAGGGTTTCCTTGGTCGCTATTACGCATGATGTTCACTATGCCGATTAGCTTAACGCTATCTAGTCTCCTACTCGCTGCCGCCTTGGGGGTGATCGGAACCCATAATGGCTTCTCGGAACGAGCTTCGCCTGCAATGACATATGTAGGCTGTTACTCCAGCAGCGACGGTCTCACCAATCGAACTTCATATATTTACCAAAGTTTTGGATGGTGCTTGAATGAATGTATCAAGACTGACGCTGCTACATTTGCTCTTAGGGGCCATGACTGCCTTTGCGGTACTAAGCTGCCACCACCATCAGCTATGGTTCCCAAGGGGCAATGTAACCAGGCGTGTCCTGGGTTCTCCTCGGATATCTGTATGCTACCTTCATCCGACAGTTCAAGCCTTCCTCCCCTTGCTGATGAGTTCGTTCGCTGCACAGGTGGCAGTGACAATCTATATTCGGTCTATACTACAGGCCGGGGGGGTACCATCGCAGTGAACGAGAGCTCCCCGACTTCGACTTCAAGCGCCTCGACAACCTCAAAGACTAATAGCCCCGCGATCAGTAACCAAAGCACGGATGGAGCTGACGACACGCAGAAAAGACACAGCAATGTCGCTCTTATCGCTGGGGTTGTAGGCGGAGCATGCGGGGGCGCAGCTCTCGTAGGCATCGCTTTCTTTTTCTTCTGGCGATCCAGGAAGAAGCGCAATGCCCAGGCGAGAGTTGATGATACCGATGGTTATTATGGAGATGGAGACTTCTGTCAGGAGGCTTCGAGAGCCGACTCTCGGTTGGACGGAAGCTATCTGGCTGAGTGCCGCAAGGTCAATGGCAGCATCGATGATTTCCACGACTACTCCCGCCGAGTCCTGCAGGTAAATACGCGTCTATTGACCGCATATCCATATTATTTTGATACATGATGTTTCAACTAGGTGACTAACCCTGATCGATGACCCGTGAGACAGCACCCCAAATTCTCAATACAAACTTCCTTCGTTGATCTCCTTATTCTCGGAGTTTGGATCTGCGCCAACAGAAATTTTTCAGTACCTTATTTTGGATGTAGGGCATGGAGATGCCACATGTATTAAGCTTACAATTGAACATATATATTACAGAGCTCTGTGATCTCTGTAAGATAGCTACCGGGCCTACTACCTCGCGCTTCGAGAATCGAAGTGTGTTGGTGGGTGCTCCAGTTAGATAATTAGATAAATTTCATGTTCATCTTGAAAGCTTTCCTCTATCCAGAGTATGGGGATGTTTACATCAAGGCATTATTGGTATGTTTCCCACCGTTAAATAGGACAGTTCAATCTCTATCCCGATTTTATCAATGCAGTCGAGCCCATAATAGCTGAGATGGTGATCCATTAGCTTAAACCGTTGCGGAGCGGCATTTGCTTCCGATTCGTTACCAATCATCTCGGCCGTCTCGTATAGATATCGACCAGTTCGAGAACAAACGTTAGCCTCGCAATTCTTATAATGCGCATAATGACATGGCGTCTAATATATGAACTTTTTTGGCACCTATTGGAGCCTATAGTCGGAAAGATGATCATACGCCAAGTAGCGGGGTGAGATCATAACCAAAGAAGCAAACACGAGGAGAGAGTGCGATGCGAATGTCAGGGGAGCTAATATCACTATAGAAGGACGAGAACCAATGCTAAGGGAGACAAATGCCGTAGGGTCCTCTCTGATTCAACAAAAGCGGTCAACACCAATTCGTTTAAAAGATATGAAGCTGACGGAAGAGCGAGAGGTTCAAGGGTGAATCTCTATCCAACTCATGTCGTCATTTACGATTTCCACGTTAAAAGGGCAATGCGGACGTAGGAAAGGCTGATACTTGCCCATTGGAGGAACATATTGTCAGACTATTGTAAGTCGCAAAATACTTGCTCGTCTTCCGAGCTATCCCAGCTATATGATATTATGGTGGATATGATTAAGCGGGCTTTACTAGTGGTTGAATATGCAGCGAGTTGGGAAGACTTCTGTCTGGCTGTTTACGTGCTTTGTGTCTAGGCAAAACAAACTGGCAGTAGTTATCGGGATATAGTATAAGTTAGTCTGTAAGAACGGAGCTTAACCCGGCGTCCAAGGAGCCATTTTGGGCTGCCAATCACCGCTACGTTAATTAGCGTAATCTAGTTATACCCGCCAAGCGATACTAACCCAAGGCTCATCATAAAAGAGCAAGCGATACCGATACAGCACTCTTGCCAAGGGTCGAAATTCGAAGGTTAGGAAGTGAGATCTTCGAGTTCCAAGATTGGAAAAGAGTGATGCTGACTAAATCATACCCCACCCAGTCTGGATGTATAACCACACAATTCCTCACTTCTACAAACCCCCAAAACACACAATGAAACTCTTCGCCTTTGGGTCCAATGGATCAGGCCAACTAGGAATAGGCCATACAGAAGACGTCTCAACACCTACTCCATGTCTTTTCGAGACAGACATTGCAAATGCAACAGATACGACACATCAAGAAAAGACAGACCTTACCGATATCCTCGATGATGATATCGTTCACATCGCAGCAGGGGGAAACCACACCCTCCTCCTAACGAAACGTGGAGCTGTCTATGTGGCTGGTTGTAATATCGATGGACGGTGCGGTCCTCGATATCAAAACCAAGATGAGGATGGCAATATATCCCATTTCCGCCGTTTCATCCTCAAAGATTCAATCACCGGATCTGAAATCTCGACTTTCAAAAATGTTTCTGCAACTTGGGAGGGGACCATTGCGGTGGCATCTATCCCACAACCACAGAACCAATCACCAGAAAAAGAAACACAAGACAAAATCTACATCACCGGTCCCTCCCCAAAAGGAACCTTAACACATAATACCACAAACCCAATCCAACCAGGGACAAGCATACCCAATTTTCCACCAAAGGATACGAAGATTACGTCCCTATCGAGTAGTATGGCACATACAATAGCGATTCTCTCGGACGGGGATGTCTACGGCTGGGGCGGATCACGGAAAGGTCAACTCGGTGCTAGGAACCGTGATTCGAAGATTGTCTGTCAGCCGACGAAGGTTGATGTGCCGTTTCCCGTGAAGGGCGGTGTCTGTGGGCGGGAGTTTTCGGTTGTTTGGGGGCCTGGCGGAAAGCTTGGTGTTTTTGCTGATTCGGGGATGAAATGGGGGATTACGGGGATTCCGAAGGTTTTATCAGGGTTCTCGGATTCAGACGAGGATGTGGGTGGAGGAGTGAGAGGATGTATTCCTTTTGCTTCGGCTGGTATTGGGGCAAGTTGGCATGGTGTTTATGTACATGTTGCTCCTGCATCTGCATCTGCATCTGGTTCGATTGCAGTGAATGAGAACGACACCCAACAAGACGCCGATTCTGCTCCCAATCCCCACCCCGGCTCCATAATAGCCTGGGGCCGCAATGACCGCGGCCAACTCCCACCCCCAACCCTCCCACCAACCGTGCACCTCGCCGTCGGAAGCGAGCACGTCCTCGCACTCCTGGAAAACGGCCAGGTGGCAGCATTCGGGTGGGGCGAGCATGGGAATTGCGGACCGGATACAGATCCACAAGGTAATGTGTCGGGGACATATAATATCGTTCCATTACCTGAAACTGTGAGCGCTGCTGGTGAACGGGTTATTGGTGTTGGGGCTGGGTGTGCGACTAGTTTTGTGCTTGTGTCATGACCATGACCATGACTGCCAAAAATATGCGAATATTCAGCACCAAGTGGTTATGCCACCCCCTCAGTCGAAAAAGCCCAAGTGGCGAACTTGAGATAGACGCTGTGTAGGCGGCAGCCCCATCTCATCCTCAGGCTCTTCATCCCGTTTCGAGAACGCAGGCTCGGTATCGCGAAGCGAAGCCCCGAATGCATCCTGCGTCCCGGACGCGTCCCAACCAAGAATATCCTGTGGTTCTTCTTCTTCGTTCATCTCATCCCACTGTCGATCGTCATCAGCAGGGACGAAAAGACTATCGAATTCCATCGAAAGGCCAGATGCCAGTGGTCTCTCCGACCCAGCCAGTTGAGAGAGATTCTCTTGCGTAGATGAACCGTTAAGTGGACGGATGGATCTACTCCGCGGTGGAGGCGGTGGCATCTGCGTATTCGGCGCCGAGGGTCGAGCTCGAGCGTGACTCGTACTCGAGACTGGGATTGGAGCGGGTGTTTGTCGGGGGATTGTGGCGCGCGATGAGGTCGGGACGTCTTCGGTATCTGCTTGGCCGCGGGTCATGATTGTGAAGTCGGCGTTGACGCCTTCGAATTTGTATTCGAGTTGGAGGGGTTTGCAGGGTCTTGTGTAGCGTGCTGTTACGGTTGCATTTGTTGTTTCGGCGTGGGCGATTATTGCTTTGAAGTCTTTTAGGTTGATTGCCACGTGCATGTTTTCTTCGACTATGTAGTCTTGGAAGTCGCGCTTGTCGGCTGCGACGGAGGTGTGCACGGGGTGTTTTAGGACTTCTGCTTGGGGTTAGCTGTGGAGGTTGGGATTGAGATGGATGTGTGCATACCTTTGCCTTCCATAATCTTTGTTGTGAAGCTTGTGAATACTGCCCTGCCGGAATCAGAGTACATGTCTAGCTGCTCGGCTGATAGGCTGAAGTGATCGATGAGTTGCTTTAGGAATTTTGGATCGGCTGTCCACATGCTAGTAGCCTTTGATTTGTCGAAGACGGCATGTTGGACTGCCGCTGGCTCGTAGGTGAGCTTGTATGATTTGATCACGCCTTGGGATTTGTTAGAAAGATTTAGAAAAGATGAGGGTGGCAAAGTGTATCTCACCGAGTCCACAGATCATCTTCACTGTCAATCTACATTCTGTCTGCTGTGGATCTTCATGAAGTTCCATGTCACAGCGTTCCACAGCGGTATCTTTGTTTCTATCAATTCTTCCACGGAAGATAGAGAGAAGTGCCTAAGTGGTATTAGCATCGAGCCAGCAAAGAGAACACATTTCAATGACCATCAAAGCATATACAACGGGGTCTCACCTTGATATAAATCTGGCAAAAGAACCGGTCCAATGAAACACTTCCACCGTGACTATCACCACGCGCACTGAACGAGTACCTCTCAAAGAAAACATTCTTCTCAAATTCGAAGGATGCAAACCCCGTCTTGGTGGAATTGAGAGCACTTAGGCGGAGCTGGAGAGCAGTGTTAGCCAAGGAACGCCAATCAACAATTTCTGAACATCACATCAGATAGCCACGGATGATTCAACGTACAATATTTAGTTCTGCTTCGATGGCGACGGTTTCGCTGAATTTAGCTAGACATATCAAGGCGTCGTGAAGCCGGACCAAGGCTGCCGGGCCCAGTGATAATGAGAGCGAGGTCATGGCTGTGCTGGGGCTGTCCGGCATTTTTGGGTGCTGTATGGGGTTCACAGGTTTAATACTGTCGGGAACTATGGAGGCTTCAGCAGATTGGACTCATGACGCGCTGTTGGCTGCTTGTGGTTCGATTGAAGGAGAAGACGCGGGCAAATACACGTGATTATGTAAGCACTTCATAGAGCGGCGAAGTATACAAAAAGGTACACGGACTTTTATTGCATCACTTTGAGTATGGATTGTTGCAAGCTGCAGAATATTTCCTTGTAGTTCTTTCTAGCAGTATCAGGCACGAATGAGCAATTGAGGGTTCCGACTTCTTATGGACATAGAGATTGATATTGCAGTAATTGATTAGCGATATGTACATAGCAGCCATGAATAGATTGCCACAGGTATGATGATAAAAAAGAAAGACAAAAGATCGTATCAGTTCGTTGAAAAATGGGATATAAGTGCTTGTCATATAGCAATATTCGCGAAAGTGCCGATTTTGATGACTTTTAGGGATCAAATCGTCCCAGATTTGGAGGCTATTCAACAACAGCATTCCCCGGGGTAGGTGGTCCTACATTTTGCTCTTCGGCATTGGCATCAACCCCAGTGGCTCTAGTTGGACCTCGATTCTGATTTCGCTGGGGCAAGGGCTGTGGAAACTGCATTTCCAGAACACGCCGTCTGCGCCTTCCCGACCTCACAACCTGCAAGAAATTCACACCAACCTGGGCAAAGAATATGGCCATGAACGCACCAATGACAAATGCTTGTGGAACATATGTTCCATCTTTCTGCTCTTGCTGACCAATCTCGCGGGGATAGTCATGATGATTAGGCATGTGTGAGCCAGTTCCAGAGGCGGACAGTCCCGAATTACCAAAAGAGACAGAAATCGAGAAGGAGAATGGCGTGAACGACGTAAAGATACTCGGTGAGACAGAAGTGAATAATGCTGATAATGGCCTCAATACTAGAGGGATGATGCAGAAGACGAGGAGGGGAACGGATAGTCACAAGACAGAGTATAGCGATGAACGAGTCGACCTGTATAGAAGTATCAGAATCAAGAAGCGAAAATCGAGGGCAGCTGCTGAACCCACCAGTCCCGAGCTTCGAGTTGCCTCGCCCATTTTGCCGAGACCTTCAATCTCTCACGAACGCTGGTTGCAGAGAGGATCTGATACTTCTCTTCCTCGGAGATAGGCAAGATGCTGGCAAACCACCAAGGAAAGCGGGATGCATCTGTGGGAATGGGTCCATATGCTAACATGACGCGCGGATGCAGCCAAGGTGCACCTGACCTGCGTTGGTTTGTGAGAAATTCTCTTGCTAAGAGGAGGAGCTCCTGAGTTGACATAGAATCCAATGAAGGCTCAGGGGCACTCCCTTCTGAGGAGAGCTCTGTACTTGCTGCCGAAGTTTCCATCGACTCGAGCCGCTCTTCTTCCGCCAACGAAATATCATCCACGCGCTCTGTTCTGGCAACATGATATCCATCGAGCATTGAAGATTCTAGAATTTTGAACCGCGAAATGCCTGTAGCCACCACGAGGCTGCGGCCATCTGGAAGCAACTCATAGCGTTCGATCATTAACAGTGTCCCGTACTGCATGAAAGGGACATTCTCCAGCTGCCCTGGCTGCGTCCGGCCACGGCGGTTTACCATGACCATACCGAACTTTCCATTTCCATTTTCGACGACCCGTCGAATCATAAGTCTGTACCGACCCTCGAAGACATGAAGGAAAGTAGGCATCGTAGGGAACGACAGCGTACACACGAACAGTGGTAGATTCTTCTCGTAATCCGTGCCCATCTCATCCTGGGCGACAGTTTCCCGCCGAGTTGCGATCTGTTCAGGGAAGAATTGATCGATCAGGTGCGTTATGGTCCTGTTCATAGGCTCTTCTTTCAAGGAAGTTGGCATGCCAAGCTTTCGGCGACAGATTGGACACAAATCAGTATGGTCCAGTACTCGCACGACACATTTCTGGCAGAAGGTGTGACCGCAGGGAGTAGTAATCGGGTCCAGAATGAGCGCATAGCAGACCTGGCAGTCAAGCTCGGCACGTAGGCTGTCCCGCAATGCTTGATATTGAACGAGATCTCGCGATTCTGCACTTCCATCCGAAACCTGGGGATCATAGACCACCTCGGAGGCATCAGAAAGAAACCGACCTTCCAGTGCCAATGCATAAATACCCTCTAGCCACCCACGCCGCTTCAGCTTTGCGCTTTCAAACCGACTCTTCTCACTGGACCTCCATAGGACTCTTCGACCGTCATTATTTGACTCAATTTGAGAGATGTTGTCCTCTGGCCCGGCGAGTACATCCCCAAAAACACCCACCAACTTCCCAAGCAGAACATCAACACCACAATCCCCAACACAATGCTCCCCAACACACCTGTCAGTCCCTTCCCAGTAACATGTAAACCCCTGCTCCCTCCCCTCAGCCACGGGGTATGTAATACCAGTCCGCTGTCGGACCGGGGGTAAACATTCCCGACACACGGTATTGCCGCATGGAAGTCGGAGCGGGGTGCGCAAGGGGCGGGCGCAGTGATGACATTGAATCAGGCGAACGACGAGGTGAGGTTCATCTGTTGTGCCGCTGGGCGCATGCTCATGCTCTTCGGAGCTGGAGATGTCCGAGCTCTCCATCGCGGTAGGCATGGGGTTCTTGTGCGGGGGTGTTGGGAACCCGGACCCTGCTGTATCTTCCATTGCAGAGGGAAAATGGCGATAACGTATTCGAAATGGCCGAGCGGATGTTAGTGCATCGGCGTTTTGAGACGTGTCGTGGAGCGTGGTTATCGGGGCGGGTCAACTTTAGATAATCTGATCTGATCTGGCCGAGGTTGAACGCCACATATGTCAACGACAACTTCGACTGTAAGTTGGATTTCTACTAAAGAGCACATGTATTATTGTGAACCGTATCTCATTCAAAGGTTACCCGGTATAACAAAATACTCAAAGTTTCTAGCAGTTTGAAATTCATAGATTGGACATGCATAAATCATCGCTCAGAGCACAAAAAGCCAAACACCCGATCAGCCATCGTGCAGGGTATATTAGCAAGACAAAAAGCCGCAGTAAAGAGCGTTCATGAGGTTCATTCAGAGTTGGAATTAGCCGAAGAGTCTGAATCCGAGTCCGTGTCTTCGTCGAGGACGATTCGACGCAGGACACGCTTGTCGAATAAGTCCAGGGCAAATCGTCGAGCTGGTAATCTGAAATGGTGACTTTCTAGGATGCAAAGAGTTTTTCGGAAGAGATGGGCTTGGTGGAATCGCTCGGGTTGTTTGGATTTCAAGCTGGGATGGTGAGTAGATGTAAGAAGGCCGGCTGAGTAAATTGCAAACGTACCCATGAAGATCTGACGCGGCTCGTTTGGAGAGCACTGTATTGCCCATGTCGACGATCAACTTGAGGATCTTCTGATTCACAGGGTCAGGGTCCGTGGTGGCCTCCTTGAGCTTCTCTCGGGGAGTGCGTTTCGATTCTGAATTGTAACCCGGGAAAGAAATCTAAACAAATAAGTATGACGAGCTGAATGAGATAAAAAATGATACCCACCAAGAATAGCTTCCGGAAATCGGTAGGAAGACAAAGACCTAGCGAGTCTCCCTTTTGGTCCACGCCAGAATCCCAGCCTAGTCCCTGTAGGACCTTAAGTCCATGTCGGCTGCGGGAGATCAAGCCCAGAACGAAGAAGGCAGTACCTCGCATGGTGAGGACTCCTGCACTTGTTGCTATCTCCACGATTCGTTCGACAATCTCGGCATCTAGGAATGGCGCCCCGAGTTCCATTGAACCGACATTGCCGACAGCCCAGAGACATCCCTTAGCCTTGAGGAGCATTTCGTTCTCTTCCTCATCCAGTCTGAAATCGCGAATTGTCCAGGCAAATTCGTTGAAATGGCCCGATTGTTCTAGCAGCTTGCAACCCTCGGCGGTGCGTGCAAGTTCTCGATAGAAATGCGGTGGTACCAATCCAATATCCTGGAGGTCCACCAGATCTTCCGGAGCCAGGCTACCCCGTCGAGGTTGTTCAACATAAGCCCGGGAGAGTGCAGCCTCAACGAGACCAACATAGGTATCGTTGCGGCCGAGGAACCAGTCGTCCATTTCTTGTGTTATATAATCGAGGCCGTCCAGATAGTGGTAGCCCACTGAAGTCGACAGGAACCGGAGTAATAGCGGCGCGCCAATTTCACCAAGGTGATCGAGAGATGGCCGGCATTTGACCACGAATTCAAGGTAATCCCGTTGGTTACACGCCTCTTCCAGGATCTTGACAGCAACCTGGCAGACTGTGACTTCGGGGTCGTAGAGCTGGGTCACAAGAAGTTTGACCACCCATTCCGCATTTCCGATCGCTACATGAGGTGATAGTGAGACATCGCCGACCGCATACTTGCGGAGAAGTCTGGTTGCGAAGATCCGGATTTCTTTGGAGCCAATCGTCAGGGCTTTGGAAAGCATGACCCGGAGGTGACTCTCTCGGCTGTAGTCCATATTCCCTAGCAATGTCTGGATGAGATCATTGCGATCTCGCAGCTCAATGATATGGTAGAACATGTTGAGCATGTGCCAGCGCTCCATCATGAGCAACCCGTTCACATCACCACTTAGGGTTCCCAACATCGCGAAGTAACCTCCACTCAATGTAGATGCCATTTGCTTTTGGGAAAAAAGCGGCGAAGTAGAGGTCAACCCACTCATGCGATCCAGCTGAGCTAGACACTCTGCAACCTGACGGAGGAATTTGTTTTCCGCCAGATATTTGGTACCCTCGGGGGTCATGACCAGAGTGCGCATGAGAACGCAGCCAGTTCGAACATAACGCTGGTTCGGCTTTGTGTTTGGAATCATGGCAAATCGGTACTTGAAAGGTCGATAGAATCCAATGAGTCGTTTCATGAACTTGGATCCTTTGATTGCCTCATCCATTCGCTTCGGATTCGTGAGAGGGCCCTCAACCAGACGGTGGATCAGATCCCATTTCCACTTGGTATAATTCACCGTGTTGAGAACGTGAGTCTCTAGAATGGCATTGCGGAACTGGGTCTCGTCCATGGCAGGGCTTAGTTTGTCCTTTCCTTGTTCGCCGGGAAGTAGAGAAGTTGATAAATCAGACTCCATGTTGTATCGGCCCTGTCCACTGGGATATCCGCCGGAACGAGCCAGTGTTCGGTTGATACTTTCGATTTGGAAGATTGTTGTGGTTGAAAGGTCGTGGTTGTCAACGTCAAAGTTGACGGCTGGCGGAATCAGATGAGGAAGTACTTGTAGCTTAGCGCTGACAGATTGTGGGAGGGAATGATGTGCAAGCTTGAGCACCTCTGTTAATAGGAGGGTTGCCTTGCGTCTGAGAGAAAGATCCGATTCATCCTCAATGACATCGGAGAGAGTCTTTGCGAGCCCTGCCTCAACCAAGCCAGCCAAGATGAGGGTGGAGAAGTGGGCTGTAAGGTCAAATCTGTTGCTATTGGTGTCATTGAAGGTACGGGAAACCCTTGACTCGGTATCAGAGCGCAGGTTAGAGACTCTGCCATAAGTTGTGAGTCTCCTACCGGCAAGGAAAGATGATGACCACGATGGAGGCTTGATCCGCAGAGCGTCAAATAATAGTTCCATGATCAGGTCTCGGGCTGTGGGATCATCATAGTGAAGAGAGTCGAGGAGAGAACGCAACGGTTGCGAGTCATGCCTTGCAAGAATGACCAGTCCCGGCCAAGTCTTCAGCATCGCCGAAATTGCCCGGGCTGCAGTCTTTAACCGTCCACTACGCAGTGAGTCCGATAATGAATCAGTGAAAGGTGTGAGCACGGCCTCCAATTCAGATCCTTGCAGGAACTTTCTGCTGCGCGGAGTGTCCACTACATGCAGGAAACTTGAGATCAGACTCTCTGAAGCGCCGAAGGTTCCTTCTGCCAGCGCATCGTGTAGGGCAGCGAACCCACCAGCCGAAGCAACCAGTTCGGGATCTTTGACCAACATTTCGGCCAAGGTCATGATCGAGATGCTCCGGAGACGATCTTCATGGTGCTCGGCAACAGCAACGATAGTCCGCACAATGGCGCGTGAAATCTCTCGTACGCCGTCTTTGACATCCAGGAAGCTTCTCACGAACTTCAAAGCTTGTTCCCTTTCAATGCTCGCTTTGCTCTCCTTGACGAGGGACAGTATCACAAGCTCGTCGGTATGCAACGATCGGATTGTCTGCAAAGACTTACGGTCCGCAATAGCGTACCGTGTCAATCGATAGCCAGCAGCTACTACCTCTTTGCTGTCACTCAGAAGCATCACCTGAACTCGGAGGCCAAAGACAGGCCACGCGAGGTCATACTTTAAGGTAGGGTGTCGTCTGAACAGCTCAACTAGGCTATTGGCACGTTCAACATAGAAATCAGGGGACATTCCTTCGATCTCTAGCGCCTGTAGCGTCTCCGAAAGCACATATGTTGGCGATTCCATATCCGCCTCTCCATATTCTTGATAGTCTCCGTCCACTGACCCACCAGTGTCTTTGTTACGAGATGGTGAACGCATGGGGCTGCCTCGGAAGAGACCAGAGAGGCGGCTGCTGCGTGGGGGAGATGAGGCCGGCGCCTGCGCACGTAAAAGTTCCTCTTCCAGTTCATGCTGCAATTCGACCAGCTTGCGGTTGGAAGAGCTCAGCTCCGACTCCACCTTGATTCGTTGGTCCTTGGTTTGTTTGAGAGGTTTGGATAGTAATGCCTCTAGCATGTTCTCAGTTCCGGTCTTGATCTTGGTCTCCTTCGCGATTTTGCCCCGCAGGAAAGCCTGGCGCTCTTCGGTAGTGTGTAGGTCCTCCTCGCCAATTGATCTGCTGGCACGTCTGTTATATTGGCCATCCGGCCGGGGTGTGACACTGCGGGAGTGCATGCTCTTGAGCTCCGCACTGAAGCTGCCTGGCCCGCCAAACGAGGGTGCCAACGACCCTCGTCCGCCCATATTGCTGCTACCTCCTGATTCAGACCTCCCAATCCTCCCAGTACGTGGGGTGCCATCATTCCAGCTACCGTTTGCTGAGTTGTCATCTTGGCTGAGTGAAGAGCGTCCATCCACCAAAGCGCGATGCTGGGTCGACCCGGAGAATGCTGAGTTGTGCCCGGAAGCCATGAAGCTCCATCTAGCCGCGCGGGCTTCACTTTCACCTATCGCAAGTGTGTCCGGTGGTGTATGGCTGCATTGAAGTCGCTTCTTTCAAACGGAGCGGAGCAAGGGTTCCAGTATGGGGAAGCGTAAGGGAGGGGCGCAGTCACGGGTCGCACTGATGATCAGAAGAAGGCCACGATCATGCCCGCTGATCAAGCAGCAATGACAGGTGGGAAAGCGAACTTGAATCAACACAGGAGTAATCGTCAACTGCTCTTGCTAACGATACTCGGTTCAGTCTGATCTCTCGAGAGAAACAATGATGACTAAGGTATCTTTTCCCCGGGTGGGCACGTGAGGACAACGGCTAAGCAATTCACGGCATATTGTTTATTGCCTGGTGTCTACTGAATTAATATCATACTTGGATATACGGAGTCAAAGACAAAGGTTTGTTGCAGCACAAAATCACATCTCTCAAATTTCCCCAATTTCCCCAACCCTGAACTTGAAAGAACCTCGGCCTTATCTTACACCGAAACAATGCAATCGCCAGAATATCATACACCCTCATCATTTCATTACTTGTTGGATGTGGTTTTTTCCAGAATGGTCTTCATCATCTGGTTGCCAAGAGTGGCAGCCTCAGGGAATCGCGGCGCGAAGTACTCTGCAATGCGCTCAAACCGGTGACGGTAAGACTCGAAGTCGCCGAAGGAAACACAGTCGGACCACGCCTGAAAGTTAAACAAAGGTTAGTATCAAGTCTTCTATCTTGGCCCCGACAGAGGCGCAGGGATGGTTCAGAACAAACCCGTGCAGCGAACGTGAACTCCAGATCATCAGAACGGAAAGTGGTGTCGTCGATGGCAGTGTCCAGGGCCTCGTTGAGAAGGTCGTCATTCCGGAACAAGTATTCTGTCACACCCAACCAAAGACGGAAAAGCTGCAAGACATTAGTCCAATTATAATTGGGAATGATATCTCCATGGACGACCATACCGGCGTGGAACAGATCATATGGTCATACGGGACGATACCCAGCTTCGACCAACAGTCAACAATAGCAAGCAAGCTGAGATGGCTGTTCGGTGGTGACTTCTCGCGCGGCCGGTTAGATAGAGAGAATTGGTCTAAGACCTCATCTTTCAACAGCAAATCCTGTCCTTCAGTGCCGGCTTTGAACACCGAAGCACCTGCAGCCTTCACTCGACGCTTGAGCTCTTCCCGGTGTCCTCCAATCATGAGTTTGTACAATTCGGTGACCGACTCTGCGTACTGTCGGATCTGCTGCTTAGCCGCCGGGTTGAGAATGGCTAGTCCAGCATAGACGTGCCACTTGTTGGAGTAGATGCGCAATGTGATGTTGATCTTGACGTTCTCGATGCCGCCGACCCAGCGTCCATGCTCCCACGGGAATTGGTTGTTTGCTTGCCATGCGGTTCCCATACTCAAAAAGGCGGCATGGGTGACAGCCTGCGTATCGGCGGTGATACGGTCATGCATCTCACCGGTGAGATAGACATGCTTCGATCCGAACGAGGAGAGGATGTGTTCAACGAATTTAAGGCTTTCGTCCGAGGCGCGGTGTTGGATCAGAACCTATATCACGGTGTTACTAATGCACATTTGGCCTGGTCGAGAATAGAACATGCGGCGCAACCATACCAGAGGTTGACCCTGCGTGTTGACTTTGGGGCCGTGCAGCGAGTGGCAGGATACGATCTCTACATCAGCAGGGAGGTGTTTGTCGAATGCAGCAAGCTCCGGAGCCTTGCAGGACGTTTGACCTCCGACGATGGCACCGAGTTTGGTTGCTTGATTCCGAGTCAGAATGTACTTGGGCTTGGGCTGGGAAGAGACCAGTTGCTCTGGTTCGACACATACATGGTCCGTACTGTGCCACGACCTTGTCGATGACTCCAGCCTCTACACTGTACACAATGAAATCGCTAATTCTTGAAACGAGATGACCATTTGGGAATATGGTGACTCCTTGCTATATACGATGAGCTTCTGAGCGGTATAACCCCGGCCGAGGGACGTACTTGAGAAGCGAACTCTTGTTTTAAAGATTCATAATTCTCAGGTCTGTCACACGCGTTTATCCTTGATATCAAATACCCATGTTAGTAAATTCATTTCTAGAGGTTAGTGATCAGTAGCCCGATGCGAATCTAGAAGACTTTTCACTTGTTAGCGATGTTTCAAAACCATAGCATGAGTGAAAGCAGTAAGAGTGAAGTCGAATAGGATCAGACATAAAAAATAAGGTAGCGTGGTTGTTACATCATCGACAGCAGGGCGGTTTACTATCAACCAGAATGGTGTAATAGTGACAACCAAGCCATGCTCGAGCCAAATGCACTCTAGTCATCATTCGAGAGGGGGTGGTGTGAGAGAACAAGGGGAAAAAAGACAAAGCTTACCTGAAGCATCTTTGGCCCCGTATTGTTGAAGTAACGGGGGGATAGGTCCAATTACCTCCATCCAGCAGCACTCAGGCGATTGGCATACATCTTGCCCATATCGCCCATGCCGATGATGCCAATGGTGGCATCCTCCTTGGTGCGACCCATTCCGGGCTGCAATCTCTGCGCAGTGTCTCACAGCTGGTACTTGTTATCCAAGCGTGATCAATTTGAATCACAAGCTCGGAGCTTTATCACTCGAGTTTGAGAATATCAATTGCAATGCTGAAGACAATTGGAATTGGAGAAAGAAAATTTTAAATAGGCAACCAAGCTAGTGACTCACCGCCCGCCGGGCCGACTTCAGCCCGTAACGGCTGCGACCTGGAATATCAGGCATTAACTCGCTTGGTCATGACCAATCACAGACCGAGACTCACGCTAGGGCACACATCCACTTTTTCCCTCTAAGTGGGATCGAATTTTGATCTTCTCTTCTCTGTTCCGTATTCCATCCACTAACCACCAACCGTCGCAATGGCTCCCAGCAAGAAGGCTCCCGCTGCCGCCAAGGAGAACGTCTCCCTCGGCCCCCTCGCCGGTGATGGTATGTTCAACAATTTGAGAGAGTCGGCACAGGTACTAACGATGAACAGGCAAGCTCGTTTTCGGCGTTGCCCGCATCTTCGCCTCCTTCAACGATACCTTCGTTCACGTTACCGATCTCTCGTGAGTACTCGAATCAAAATCTTTCGCAATCGACCCAGCCAAGCAAGTTGGATCGAGCGCGACAGAGCAACATGCAACAAAGAACAACGGACTGACAATTCTTGGCTTACAGCGGTCGCGAAACCATCTGCCGTGTCACCGGTGGTATGAAGGTCAAGGCTGACCGTGACGAGTCCTCCCCCTACGCCGCCATGCTGGCTGCTCAGGACGTCGCTGTCCGCTGCAAGGAGCTCGGCATCAACGCCCTCCACATCAAGATCCGTGCCACTGGTGGTAACGGCACCAAGACCCCCGGTCCCGGTGCCCAGTCCGCTCTCCGTGCCCTTGCTCGTTCCGGTATGCGCATTGGCCGTATCGAGGACGTCACCCCCACTCCTTCCGACTCTACTCGTCGCAAGGGTGGTCGCCGTGGTCGCCGTCTGTAAGCTTGTGCGCTTGCAGCTTGGGTCTTTCTTTTCCCCTTGCAAGTTCGTTGCTTGGCTGGATTGGAGGCTATTTGCGGGCTTCTCTCGCATCTGTGGATGGAATAAACGCGAAGAACGGCATTGATCGCCTGGTCTTCAATTTTTTTCATACGCTGAAAATTTTACCCTTGGGTTTGGGTGTTGTATTAGGTAGTCTTTGGCATCTGAATCAATATCTTGACCTATATATCATGCTTTCCAGTAAGCTCTATATGGGCCTTGTTGTAGTGTAGTCTTGAATTGTAATATGAAGTTTTCTCCGAGGCCCTGCGGAGAGCTCTGGCGGGGTCGATAAGCCTTTGGAGATAGAACTTCACGTCAGTCCTAGTCACCTACCTTCCACCCGCTGTCTACTTTCCACTCGCATCTATTCCAACTTGATGAAACCCAGTTGTATTTCAGAGACCAATTGCTAGCTTAAGCCGGCGTCTCCGGACCTAAGATCAAACCCCGCAACCTCAACCCGCTCAACTTTTGAAGCTCAACACCAAGCGCCAACCAGCGCGCATAATCAGCTCCCAGCAGACTGGACCTGCCAACCTCGAGCTCAATCCACCAAAATGACAACTCACAAACCAACACCGACAATCCTCCTCCCAAACCTCCCCCCAAAAACCCTCGTTGGCATCGACCTGATAACTTTCACCTCAACCGCAAACTTCCACGGCATCCGCGACCTCCCCCCAGGCTGGCACTTCCTCTACACAGGCGCAACAGAAAACCTCTCCATCCGCAGCGGCGCATGGTTCTACATCGGTGACATAAACACTGCAGGCAAAGGACGCAATGATACGGGACTCGTACCGCAAAGCCAAACACAGCGGCAGAACCATCTCGCGCCGGAAATATACATCTGGAAATGGAGTGCCAATTCCGAATCTTTACTTTCGCTGAATGGAGAGAGCGATTCTGTTCGGCAGGAAGCTATGCGATACAAGGCTAATCTGGGTGCCGTTTGGCAGAGTGGGGGTCTGTTTCGGTATCGGAGTCGGATTTCGAGGTCTATGCTTGTTAAGCCGAAATCTGAGGCCGAGAAGAGTGAAGACCGAGGTGATGGTCAAGATATTGATCAGGAACCGGTTTGGGCTCAGTCTGCGGCTCAGGTTGAGGATGAGGAGGAGACTGAGGAGAATGGGCGGAGGGATTGGTCTGGGTTGACGGATCGAATCTCACCGGCCCTGTTATCGCGCGTTATTGGGGATCCTGAGGTGGATGTTGATGGTCATCCGCGATGGGTGTTGACGTCTGCTTCTACGGCTAACCGTGATGCGGACCATATTCCTGGTGTTGACTCGCCTGCAGAAGGCACGGAAGGTCCCGAGACAGGCGAAGAACAGGAACGGGAATTCGGGTTTCTTCCAATTGATCTGAAGCGGACGTGGAGAGAAGGTGCTGTTGGGCGTGAGAGGACAGAAGCTGCGCAGGACCGGTCTTGGGCTCTGGGAGAGCTGATTGATCGGTATTCTGGGGATGCTTCTGGGGGGAACCAGGTACTTGGAGAGCTGCAGCTCACGTTCCTTATGGTGCTTACTATGATGAACTACTCGTGTCTTCAGCAGTGGAAGAGGCTTCTTGAGCTCATTCTCACATCTCGGCGGGCAATTCTCGATAGGGACGAGTTTATGAGTGAGGTTCTACGGTTACTGGCTTTACAGCTGCAGCGGTGTGATGATGTTGATGGTGGACTTTTCGAGATTGATGCATATGATGGCGGAGCGTTCTTGCGCAAGCTTCTCACGAAGCTTCGACAATCTGTTGATGAGCTTGTTGGCAATAGACAAGATTCCATGGTCAAAATTGAGCTTGACAAGCTTGAGGAATGGCTGAAGATTGAATATGATTGGGAGCTGCATCGCGAAGCCATTCTCCGCCGGGGTATGCTTCAACTGGAGGACGGCGAGGAAGTGGAGATGGACATGGAGGAGAATGATGAAGATGAGGAGACTGGAGAATATGCTCCTATGATCGTTGATCTAGGAGACGGAGATTTGCATGCATAATTGCGAAGCTAGGATGATGATTGGCTTTACTAGGTGTTTAATGATATACAATAATTTACGGTTCTCCTATGATGCTTTATCCTCAGCTTCTCAGCGTATCTGCAGGCGTTCTTCTGGCCTATTGAACTGCGATCTCTTTGGTCTTTTTAGGACTGGTATGAGCGTGAATATATGCTTTCAATGTAAGTGGAAAGGCTGATCTTTTTCTATAATGCAGTCTGAAATCTATGTACAGCCCAATCCCAACCAATATTCTTGAAATCATAACCGTCTATGGGAATCGGAAATCATGTGCACATAATATGTGCTCCTTTATTGCTTCTCCTCCTCAATGGTGTAAGCCCAGTCATGCTCTTCCTTTCCAAACATAATGGCCTCGAGCCATGACTTAATCAGGGTAGCGTAACCAGCAGGCTCATCATTGACACCGAGGGTGCTTATATCAGTGTTTTCATTGCGGATCATGGCAACCGGGGTAATGAAGTACTAGGATATCCTGTCAGTAAATCCGAAAACTCAAAAGAGTAAAACAATAGGGACAAACTCACAGCAGTGCCAGAAACGAAAGACTCAACGATACGGCCCTCCTTAGAAGCCTTCTCAATATCACCAATAGTCAAAGTCCGCTCGACAGCCTCAAGAGGCGCAAGCTGGCCAACAGGGCCCTTAGACAGTCTTTCACGTACAAGCTCCAAAACACTGCGGCGGGTTACACCAGGCAGAATAAGCTGGTTATCCAGAGGAGCAGTAACAAGCTCCAGCTTGCCATTATCAGCATTGTGCCAGACAATGAAGAAGTTACTAGCGCCAGCCTCGGTGACCTGGCGATCCTGTCCGAACAGCCAGAGGATCTGATCGAAGCCCTTAGCCTGGGCCTGGCCGTGAGCCTGCAGAGAAGGACCGTAGTTGGCGCCGAGCTTGGCGTAGCCGAAACCGCCGGGCCAGGCGCGGATAGTATCCGGCGAGGAGGCGAACAGCTTCAGGCCCTTCTTGGGGGCTTGCTGGGGGTCCTTCGGCATCTTGGTGAAGTCGGGCCAGGGGACGGCAATGATGAACAGAAGGGCTTCCTTTGGCACTTGGACACCCAGGTGGGGACCATTGCCGATGACAGTGGGACGGATGTACAGGAATGAGCCTGGGTTAGGGAGCCAGCCTATATCTTATTGTTAGTGGCTGTCTATAATTTAGACGCGTATGAGGCTATTGGGACTTACGGGGGCCGTCAATCTGCAGCAGTTTGGCAACGAGCTTCTTCAGCTCATCATACTTGAATCCTGGCAAGGATGAGCGCTGGGAGCTGTTGTTCAGACGCTCGCCGTTGCAATCGGGGCGGAAGAGACGAAGCTTGCCGTCGTACCCGCGGTACACCTTCATGCCCTCGAAGCACTCGGTGGCATAGTGCAGCACCGAGGCTGTTGGGGGGATGCTGAGGTTCTGGTAGGGCTTGACCTCGGGAGTCTCCCAGCCCTTGGCCGCGGTCCATCGCACGGTGACCATGTGGTCAGTACAGTGGGAGTGGCTCAGTTCCTCAGCGGAACCGGGGAGAGGCACATCGCGCAGGTTGGTGGAGCGAGTGATGTTGAAGTTAGAGCCATCAAGCTCAGCAACGTGAGGAGCGATGGAACCCATAATGAATGTATGTGATCAATTGAATTGGCTGCCTTGATATGGAATGTTCCAAGGTGTTGTTTTGGTATGAGTCACTAGTTGTGGGGTTAACCGACGATCCGCTACTAAGTTATAGGAAGGAATGGCACATACCTCGCCTCTGATATTTGATATTTGATACAAAGAGCAGGATCCAACTCTCTTATAAAGTTGAGCGGTTTGCCCCGGGAATGCCCCTCTGGTATCAGGGCGGACCGAGAAAAAGTTTTCAATGCCGAGCGGGAGTCGCCTCTCCCCATGTTTCGACCAATTGCCACTTCTAAATCGAGTCTACTTTCTAAATAGGGTTGGCTGCTTTCTGCAATGACGAATCCTGTGTTTCACTGCTTGTACAACATGCCAATATTTACGCCTTACGCCCTGCGCTTGACAATGCTGATAGTCGTTATCGATCTATTGGCCCACTCGGCCCGGTTGGCATCTCCGAGGCTAACCGTCAAAGTGTTCTTTATCACTGAAGAATGTAAGGGAATATGTGAAGAACACTTGTATCTGGTTGATTGAATTCAGGAACATACAATATGTCATTGTAATGGTATTGGATGAATGAGAAGTAAGTGAATCAACCTAGGTACTGATCGACATGACAATTTTAGTCGGCATACATCACGCATTCCCGATAGCTCCATTTCAAAAGCACATTGGGAAGTACAGGAGGGGCGAATCTTATTCTAGGATATTTGATGTATGCGTACTATCGATTTAGGAAAGCAAGATCTATTATCGTGGGACAGCCTCTGGCATATATCACGAATCTGCGCCAATTATATATGTCTGGGTGGTTTTTCCGCTTATACTAGTGAAAACAGATGGTGTGCAAGAACGAAAATAATTTGATCGATTGGAGTTATCCTACTGGGCTTATTGTAGCCTGAGATTATGCAGCTTCATGCCGAGTCACATAACATAGCAAATCAAATAAGATACAAGCCACACACGGTGAACATCATGTGAAGGGTAGGGAGGTGCAACAGAACATATATAGGCGACCATTTCCAATCTGAAGTAGCGATGTGCAGATTCCACTCAAATTCAATGTACTCATTCCTCGTGAATTACCCTCATTCTCCACAAACTACATCATGTCGATTGCGAGACTCGCAAAAGTAGAGACCCAGACCCTCCGTCTCCTCCAACCAACGTACAGAACAACCAAAGCGATCGACACTTTCATCCAAGACCATCCAGTGACGCGTGCCCTGCGAGCAAACCCAAAGTTCACCGAGTCACGACCCCATCTCAACGGTCCCGAACTGCTTCGAGACCGAAAACTCCTGGCTGGATCCCTTGCAGGCACACAAATGATATCAGTGCCACCCTATGTATTCAACGAAACCAACGGCAAACGCATGGTGATGATCCTACATGTCGGAGGAGATGTCTGTAGTCATCCGGATATCATCCACGGCGGTCTGATAGCGACTTTGATAGATGATACCTTCTGCCGATGTTGTTCTGCTGTTTTCCCCAAGAGGGTTGGTGTCACGGCTAATCTGAACGTTGATTATCGGAAACCCGCTTCGGCTCAGTCTTATATTGTGCTGAGGGCTGAGATGGCCAAAATGGAGGGCCGCAAGGCTTGGATGGAAGGGCGTATTGAGACGCTGGAACTTGATGGTGGCGATCCTTCTCTTATTGCGGAGGCTAAGGCTCTTTTTATACAGCCGAGGAAAACTGAAGTAAGTAATGATTGTTCTAGTTTTTAGCGGGGTCTAAAGCTTACTTTTTAGGGCATGGGTTTGTAGATATGGTACTTCTGCAGCTAAGCGATGCATGGATATTAGCCCTAACTACGGTATGTCTGTAGTTAGTGGGTTTTTCGCTCGGCCTATCAGTATATTTAGAGGAAGACCTTGGTTCTACGTGCAAGTTTCATTGAATTGGAGTAATAGAGATTCTGGACAGAAGAGCTGGGAAATTTATTACCATCTTTATATCGCTTTATTGTACGCTTGATCCTATAGAAGCCACTAGCTAGCTATAGAAAGACATTGTATAGCCATTAATTTGAGGACCAGCATTAGAATTCGTTTAGAAGGGATCCACGAAAAAGGCCAAAGAAATTGCCTATAAAGGTGTTGGAAGTCGGCCCTCCTGATGGGTGAAATATCACAGAAAATTATACATGGACGACGTTAATGTAGATACTTTTAGATCTCTTTAGATATAGAAATGAAATTGAAAATTAGAGAGCTCTTTGGAAGCAAGGTTCAAGCAAGGGTAAGTAGGACCATTTAGACCCAAGTGGTGGGACAGGACCACGCAACAGACAAGAAATGAGAATAATAATGCTGGGCAACAAAAAATCCATTTCGGGTGTCATACCAGTCAGCCCTTGTGTTCCAGACACTTTCTGGGGATAATGTATCAGCGCAAAGTCATCACGAGAATAGGTGATCCATATACAACAGTTAAAAACCATTGTCAACAGTCAAGGCTGTTAGGATACGTTCGTCCAGTTTCATACTCTTTCCCNTCCCTACACGAAATTAACGAACATGAGTATCTCTACAAACTTCTACAATGTCAGCCGCTCGGCATCCGTCATAATACTAAGAGCGACAGTATCCCTGATATACTATCTGAGAGGTATCATCTGAGAGGTACACAAACCTGCCGCAAAGTTTGCCACAAACGAAAACACGAAGCTATATTAAGTTTGGCCATTTTCAGAAGTTTCCCAACGAATCATCTGCATCAAAGTCTTAGATAGCCTGTTTAAGTCAATAACAGCACTTAAGTTAATATAGTGCCGACCAAGTTGAGATCAAGTACAAGGTTCAATCATAAGACGCCACCAAGTCTCCGAAACACATCGACCGGATTACGAAACGCATTGACCTGGCCGATCCGACGTCAGACCTCATGGGTGGCTGGAAAGTAGCAAACATGGCAATTTCTCCCCTAAGCTTAGTTCACGGACGGCAAAACCAATATATCCATACACAGCGCAGCCACCTTGGCATGAGAAACCACCGGACCAATGAAACGAGGGGAAAGACGGGAAAAGCAAAAGACTAGCGATCGGATCTGCATTGTGACGTTAGAATTAGGTATATTCCTACAAGTAAGACGGAGCTGCAATGCAGTAGCGGTAGTGGCAGCGACCAAAAGTGAAAAACTCTAGATTGACGTAGAGAGACACCAGGGTATCGAGATGAGATGTGTCATGTTCTGAGACTAGCGAAATGAAATGCAGGCCAAATCGCTAGGAAGAAAAACCCGACCTATACCAACACGCGGAAAACGAAAAGAAAAGAGGAGCGTATGGGGGTATGAAGATGACGGGGGAAACATCCGGCCAATCAAGCTATCCCGGCTACGTTTTCCAGCGGACATAAACCCTACTTTGCCCAATATACCGTAGAGATGCGGCAATTCCGTCTCTGCAGATCTATATGGATCCGGCTATTTGCTGAAATGGGGCCTTCTTTGTTCTATTTTCTTACTTTTTGGTCTAGCTGTACCTCTTAGCTTTGCCTATCACACATGCAAGTACCAGGGGATTCGTAAGTGTCGTTGCATTGCAGCAATTAGTTTGCACTAAAACAGGACTTGCGAGGGAGTTCGGCGCCCGTCGGTACCCTTTCGTTGCCTTGAACACGGGACGATCGGGGAATCTCAGCCGCATAGCCATGTTGCGGTATTCAGACCCTGGCATCAACCTATGGCTGGAATATTCCAAGAGCACGAGACGTACTTCCGATAGAAGCGATAGGTTGGAGTATTCAGGAGGATTTATGACTTGAGGCCCAACTAGAATCCGACCTGTTGGATCTATATTTTAGCCCATGACCGGGGTCCCGGAGCATGAGACTAGTGCCTATAATTCGGTTAAAGGTCCGGAAGTTTGCTTCCTAGTTTCATTTTGTTTTTGGCTAGCTTTTTCCGCTTTCGGTAAGTATAGCTTATGATCTGTGGACAAGGAGATGACAAACCACAGTAGTTCAAACGGGCCTGCAAGTTCCGTACAAAGTACCAAATTAATAATGTTTGCTTAAGTAACTCGAAATATACTTTCATTGCCGCGGAAGGGGATTTCGCTGTATGTTCAAATGGTCTTTATATTGTTTCTGTACGACCAACATCATTTGCGTGTCGCCAGCAAGGATGTGGGCAATTTCTTTTGCTTGATATCGAACAAACTGCCAAGATACTGAATCTCACGGAGGCATACGACTTGCAAAATCCGATTGGTCGGATCTCAACCGCCAATAATAGACGGCGGAAGAAGTTTGCAGTGTGTGGAGGTTTCACAAAGGAAATCTGTTTCCAAAGGGGCGTCTTGACCGAGAGGAGAGAGATGAGGATTGGACCATTCCATCCTATAGCCCGGTTCACTACTTGCATGACAAATTAGAATCCAGACTAACATCTTCCGAGGAGATGTAGATCTGGTATTGGAAATTTTGTGACCGTTCCTTTCCCCTGGGTGTTTTGTTCCGGTCGATCCACCGGGAACTGGGGCGGTACAAGGTTGATCCAATATACTGGTACTCTTACACTTCATCAGTTGCCACTTGCATACTGTATCACAACGTGTAGGAGCATATTTCGTGGTTCCCCATCAACCAGTGTATTGGAATCTCCCCTTTTCACGACCCGCGAACTCAGGATCCTTTTTCCTGACCCGTCTGGGTTGAAACCAAAATTTCTGTAAAGCAAGCACTGCAGGTATTTCGAGTTTGACATGGGTAGACGCAAGGCGATTCCTATTTGAAAATAGTTGATTCCCTGTATATTACTGTAGACAAAAGTCAAGCGTGACGACATTTGATCACATTTTCGACTCAAATACAGCACATGGCCTAATAATGGAACTTGTGGAGGCCGAAATCAGTGATTGGCTTGGAAGCTTTACATCAATGTTTAGTAAGATGCCCGGCAAGTATCTTAGGCCAGGCGTGCATGAAACCTGTGGCGAATATCAGTCCAAAGTACCTCTAGATATCCGATGCCTGACATCCCGGTCAGAGACACTGATACCTGTAGGACCAAGAGCAAAACAATGCGAAGCTGCGGGGGTCACAGGATGCGCTAGTCTTTGCTCTTGTACTGTGGGAGCGCATCAGATCAGCCACGGGGTGAGATTGGCGGTTATGACGATCGAATACCGGTCGCGGTGCCTAGCCCGACAAAGGCATCAAAATAGTATTGGGTACCACTACCACGGGCACAGACCGGGCAGTCCCTTGTGGTATGTTATGGTATTGATAAACCTTGGGGGATTTTTCGTTTTCGCTTTTCCATTTCTGGAACCCTTTGTTCCACTTCTTTGTTTCGTGGTCTTTTCATATTTCAGGTTTAGCTTCGTCTCAATAGCCATTCCCCATCTGCATCATCCTTGCCAGATTGGGGAGCTGCTGTATCTTTAGTCTTCCAATCATTACTGTATTCAATATTGGACCACCGGGCTACCCCGGTTGTGTGACAGGCATCGAACCCCCCACTCTTCCTGTTTGCCGACGCGACCCCCTTGTTTCTTGGATTTTGTCACCTGCATGTCAACTTTGATCACTTCGACCGATTCCAGAATGGTTGGCTTTTTGTCGGGTCCCATTCGTCATACATAACGCAGCCACCGCACCGTGACGTCCTCGTCCTCACGACATGGCATCTTACACCACTTTTGATACTGAGCCGATGAAGCTCTGAAGACACCGTCTTCGGTGACACATAAGACGAAACACTAGACAAATCCAACGTTATATTGCAACGAATCTGCTCGTCCCAGCAAACCTCTTTTGCAAGAAAGAGCAACGGGTGTTGAACTTTTCAACATACTTGCATCTGTCAAGGCTTAGGCTGTGGTGTATCTCATTCAGCCTGTTCGAAACACAAAATTCTGCATATAAAACCCGTTTGGGTTGATATTTTGATCATGATCATGGGCCACCCCGACAACACGAAACCGTTACCGCCACTGGCTCCGGGGCCGTCACGAACTTTCGCTCCTCATAGTTCAACGGGTGTCAGCAGACCAAAGAAGAACTCCACGGCGTGTCTTGCCTGCAAGGCAGCAAAGAGAAAGGTAAGCCTCCGTTGCTTTTATTTTGAGATTGTGCCGGGCTATTCATGAGAAACCTTCAAATCGAAGAACCTTGCTAATCGTGACTCGCACCTCCGTTTAGTGTTCTGGGCCACCCGGTAAATGCAAAGCCTGTAGTGCCTCTAACCTCGAATGTCTCTTTGATCCCAGTCGAGACCTCAGACGCAAGGTAGCCGTGAAGCGGACGATCCAAGAGTTGACAGATCACAAAGATCTGCTAAATGTTTTGTTGGACACGATCCGCTCGGCTGATAAATCCGATTGCGACAAAGTTGTGGACATAATTCGGAACAGTATCTCAAATGAAGATGTCGCCCGTGCTCTCGGAAGTCCTGCCACGGAATTTGATGACAACAATGGGCTCTTGACTGTTAACGCCTTGTCGATATTAGAGGATCAAGACTACCCTATGGAAACTTCAGACACTGGAGTGAGACGGCCTTCGGATCCTGGCAACATAACAAGCTCCCCAGAAGAGATCCACGTTGAAATTACTCAGCCACCAGCAGTCAGCTCTTATGCACGTATCACGCTGGAAAGCCTGTGCGATATACCGCTGTTCGAGGTGCAGGCCAAGCCGTGGACACAAGTCACGGACGATGATTATTTGGTCTCACACCTTATTTCGCTTTACTTCACCTGGGATCATCCATGCTCTCAAATCCTTGACCAGGGTGCTTTTCTCGCGCATATGCGGCGCGGAAACCTGAATTCGGAATTCTGTGCACCTATTCTCGTCAACAGTCTTTTATCAATGGCCAGTGTATGACGCAGTTGCCCTTCAGTTGAGATTGTCATGTTTTTAACGTAAATAGGCATATTCTGATAGCCCTGATGTGGTTTCAAATCCCGGAAATGCATTTTCACGAGGCCGAAGTTTCTTTTGCGAAGCAGAGAGATTGTGGAAAGCCGAAAACGGTCGCCCAAGTTTGACAAACATCCAGGCTCTACTTTTGATGTGCTGTGTGTATGTGGCCCATTAATTTGTAGAGTATTGATCATTCAATGAGAGAGATTGACGGTATTCGCAGGCTCAAATCCCAGGGGCAAGTTGGACAAGGCTGGTTGATGCTTCGGCAGGCTGTTCGGTTGGCCGAGGAAATGAGAATCCTCCATCCGTCGACATTATCTCGACCTAAAGACAAGATACTGCCCGAGATTGAACGTGTTCGTACAATCACTGCCTGGGGAATTTTCCACTTGAACTCGTAAGTCACGCGTTCCACCTAGGGATCCGTGGTCGTAAAGGCAGCGACTAACAGTTCGGACAGAGAAATGTCAATGGAGCTGCAGTGGGTTGCTCCATTGATATACCCAGCATCGGATATTAAATTATGTGGCAACCAGGATTTTGAGTGGATCCCATATCCTCGCTCAAACCATATCACCTATGACAAAAGACCAGCACGCCTTCCAGATGTTCGGGAAGGGATGGCTCAAATCACCGAAATATTAATCGAAGTCCAGAACCTTGTTCTTCAGAAAGGCCGGGGCTCCAGCTTTGAAGAGTTATGGAGACAGGCCGAAGACCCATTCGATCGTTTGACTGCTTGGCTCGGGCGCTGGCCCCAGGTGCATGAATTGAAGCGTGATCCCATTCCCCAAGTTATCCTCCTGCGGTAAGTCCTTTGTTCACCCAAGCTGGATGTTGTCCCTGTGCTGATACTGTGCGAAGAGTCAAATGCCTTCACACCATCATATCTCTCTTTGATCTTTTGAATGACCCTAGTCAGCCGCGACTCGTACAACAGGCCCGGTATTACCAGGTCAAGTCCGCAGAGGAGATGGCGCAGTGTCTTCGTATCCACCGCGAATGGTACGGTCTCAAACATATACCAAGTCAAATGGTTGATGCCATGCAGACAGGCCTTCGGGTTCTAGCCTGCCAGCTGGATGACAGTGACGAATCAAGACAGGCATTTGTTGAGCTCAGTCGGTTTGGCACCGCTCTCAGAAAAAGGTTTAAGCGAATAGCCGACACGGTCCATGAGATTCGGGCACAGGCGCTACGCCAAAACCTCAAGCTACCGTCCGAGGCCGTTGCACTTTTCGATGACCCAGAACATTGGGAGGGGCGAGGGGCGTGAGCTTCAGTGTGGATTCGTGTATATGAATATATTTGTATCACGACACGACGCTGGTAGAAGATAATCCTGATGTTTGAAATTGTTTATGGCGTCGCAGACCTGGGGATGCGAAGGGGATTGTGACGAGTGAACGTAACACCAAGAGAGCCGAAGAGAAGGACAAGCTGGTGTTAGCCAAAGAGAGTGACTAGTTTAAGAGGCTAGCAGGCAGATTTCGACAGAGATACTGCAATCCCCAGTCAGTGTTATAAGTGATCAATGTCCCTGTAGGTACCTACCGTGGGCGTTGACCAGTGTTGCCCGTCCTACTTTGCTGAGCTGAGCCGGAAACCACACTCGGGCGTTTCCCTAGTTACACTGCATTCCCATCGAGCGGGAAATGTAAGTCCAAGCGTGTTGCAAGGGAGATGGAAGAAATCCCTTCTAAATTTGGTACCTCGAGATCAACTTTGCTGTTCCACCGGCGCCGGCGCTTCTCCGCCTACACATCACATCCAGCCGTGGAATGAAAGAAACTGTCCGATTAGAAATTAGAGGTTAGATGTGTGGCCAGAGACCAGTAGAAGCGCAGTCTTAGAGGCTATACATGAAGAAATAATAGGTTACCAATATTTAGGTAGCTTCGAAGTGTTCGTTCATTTGTGTGATGCTAGTATAGTATGGGCTCTGAAGCTATATCTCGCAAAACCAGAGATACGTATATCCCTTTCTGGCAATAGCACACTCTCTCTGGCAGTTTATACGACCACATTTTTCTTGTATTATATCCGAAAAATCAAGAAAAGACGTAAAAACGAAGAAGCACCCATTGAAGTCGACAGTAGGCTGCTTACTCATCCCGATAAAAGATAAGCAAACACTGGTGTTAGCGAAAACCCTCACAAAATTCGTCTTTGGCAAATCGCACACGCCGACGCCCCCGACCCCTCCCCACCCCCCTCTCTTTGCCGTCTCATCTCGGCTTCTTCTTTGATTTTTATCCTTCTCTTTCCTCCCACACCCAATATGTCCTACGACGAGCGCGCCAATGCGCGCCCCAACCTGAACGACGAGTCCGACGTCGAGGAGGAGGCTATGGTCAACGACTACCGCGAGCAGGTCAACTTCGACGATGGCATGAGCGAGCTCGACCGGACAACATCCCACGGTGGTGCTTCCCAGACCCAAGACCTCCAGGCTCAGCTGGCCGCGGCCGCTACCCCGCTGGAATACCAGGCGACTCTCGAAACCAAGTTCGCCAGCTACGACAACTACTGCAGTCTCTTCCACTACATTCTGAACTCGGATGGCCCCGTGGACTTGGAGGTTCCTTCGGTAGGTGCTCCGTCTCACCGACCATTGTTGTTGAATGCCATGAATGAAAAGAAATGCTTGGCATTTGTGGAATCAACAGCGCAAGGTATTCTTGAAAGAGAATTAATATAACTAACGATGTCATTCTTCACTATCAGTACTACTGGGCTTGGGATGTCATTGATGAGTTCATCTACCAATTCGAATCGTTCTGCCGCTACCGTAACCGCGTGGCTTGCGGTGGAGTTAACGAGGAGGAAGCCCAGCTACTCCGCGAGAACCCGAATACATGGGGCTGCTACTCAGTGCTGAACGTGCTGTACTCCCTCATCCAGCGCTCGCAAATCAACGAGCAATTGGCTGCCATGAAGCGCGGAGAGGACCCTCTTACCGTTGCCGGCGAGTACGGCTCCCGCCCCCTGTACAAGATGCTCGGTTACTTCTCGATCATCGGCCTGCTGCGCGTGCACTGCCTGCTCGGTGACTTCAGCTTGGCACTGAAGACCCTCGACGATATCGAGATGAACAAGAAAGCCATGTTCGCCCGCGTGATGGCCGCCCACTTCACCACCTACTACTACGTGGGCTTCTCCTACATGATGATGCGCCGCTACGGCGATGCCATCCGCATGTTCAGCCACATCCTCGTGTATGTGTCTCGGACAAAGAACTTCCAGAAGGGCGGCAACAACTACGATGCCATTGCCAAGAAGAATGACCAGATGTACGCCCTGATCGCCATCTGTGTTGCTCTTCACCCCACCCGTCTGGATGACACCATCCACTCCGCCCTGCGCGAGAAGTACGGCGAGCAGTTCTACCGTATGCAGAAGGGTGGCCCCGAGGCCCTCCCCGTCTTCGAGGAGCTCTTCCGCTCCTCTTGCCCCAAGTTCATCAACCCTACTCCTCCCGACTTCGACAACCCCGCCTCCAACGTCGACCCCGTCGACCACCACACCGCCATCTTCATGGACGAGGTCAAGAACACTCTCTTCAACCCCACCATCCGCTCCTACCTCAAGCTCTACACCACCATGGACCTCAAGAAGCTTGCTGGTTTCCTCGAGGTGTCCCCCGAGCAGCTCCGCTCCTGGTTGCTGGTTAACAAGCAGCGCAGCCGCCAGATTCGCTGGGTCGAGGGTGGCCTGCTGGATGGCGAGCCCGCCATTGCCAACGACCTCGACTACGCTCTTGAGGACGACCTGATCCACGTCAGTGAGACCAAGGCCGGCCGCCGTCTGGTCGACTGGTACCTGCGCAACCTTGCTCGCGTCTACTAAGCGGTGTCTCATAAGTGTGCCGAGAGTTGAAAAGAAAAAAGCGAAGAGCGGAGAGAGCCTTCTGCTTACAAGAAGAGGAACGGACATGACTTGAGATGAATTTCTTTCTTTTTCTCTGCCGACTTTGTGTTTTCATTTCCCATATTTTACTCATTGCCCCCTCCCCTGTTACCCTGCTAACGGTTCCCACACCCCCATTTCTCCGTTTCTTGTTTACTTTTTTTGTTCGAGTGTCATCTGTCCCGTGGACTAAAGGAGCTAAGGCTTCCTGGTCGGTTCAAAATCAAGTTGGATTATCGCAATTTCTTTGGTGGGCGTCCGCTGTTTCATGTGTTGTCCTAGTCTTGCTGTCTCTGTCTCTTTGAAGTCAGTGTGGTTTACACAGCAAGGAGAGTATTTGTGTCAGGTAGATAAAAAAGCAGTTACTTGATGAAGCAATAGATCAACGAGATACTCTACATACATCCACTCTAGGCCATTGTGATGGCTTTCCCTTCCATTTAAGTCCTTAAAATGGGCACCTGTTTGATAAGTTCATGATCATATATGACCGAGACTTTAGGGTTACTGCTACATGTAGTCTCCTACGGCCAAACCCAATGACTTCTTTGTTGAACTCCCCTGAACTGAGAACCCTAGTCTATCTGCTATATTTACTTCTATTCAAAAAGCGCAACTATGGCTGTATTTCGATAAACCGAATCTTCTGCGTAACGGGCTTCTTGACACCTTGTGCCTAGGTGAGTATTTGTCCAACGTAACTGAAGAAGACATAGAAGCACTATAGAGATTTTGCATTCCGTCGACCTTATAGCGGGCTCTGTGCAAAACCATCAACCCGAAAACACATCCAAATAAACATGAATATGTAAGAGAAGAGGGGTATAGCATGCAATTAAACTACCTATCCGGTTTACACTTATGCAATATGATTTACACGAAGACAAAAATATCTCCCAACAACCTCCCCAATCAATCACTAACGTCAAAGCTGGTGCCGCAGCCGCAATTGCTTGTGGCACGGGGGTTATCAACGATCTTGAACTGGCTTCCGATCAACTCAGTGGTGTAGTCCACAGTGCTGCCATGCAGCAGTTCGAGCGACGGCTCATCCATCACCACCTTAGCATCACCAGCTGACTCTGCTGCTGCCCCCGAGGCGTCAGGCTCTCCTTCGAAGATTGTATCTTCTTCTGGGTCGATCTTAGAGGCTCCTTCCAAGGACATCATATATTGGAAGCCATGGCATCCACCGCTGGTTACTGTGATGCGGAGGTGGTGGTAGGGGTTCTCTTCTTTTGTGGCGGAGGGAGAGCTGGTTGGGTCTGTGATTTCGCGGAGACGCTGTGCTGGGTTAGCTTGGGTCTTTGGAAGTAGATCAACTCGATAGCATTGCAATAGCCAGGAAAAAAGGAGCGTAACAAGAGCAGACACGCTAGGCAAAA